>NC_071354.1:110694191-110994191 GCF_943734655.1 Sabethes cyaneus | reverse complement strand
GCTCTACAATTAATTTTCAGCAAGGTCATTGTTTAGTAAACGCACTAGTCATTATACAAGTGTGTGCATTATTTCACTTCTATATGTCCACAAACATGATCTGGTTTATATCAAAAATATTATGTTTCATTTTTGGTAATACATTCTTCGAGAAGAAATAAACTTATAAGTCACGTAGCGTCGAATGGCATGATAATACCAAAATTTGAGCTAGCGTGGCCGCTTGCAAAACAAACAACAGATTTGGTACTGACAGCATAATCTTAACAATTAATGTCATGATCCAACAATTCGGATACGAAAAATAAAAAAAAATATTCATTCGCATGCATTGTATAAAACAGGGCTTTTTTTTAGGACATACATGTCAAATAGCATATAATATATTTTGTATTTGTATTTGTATATCCACTCTTATTGTAAATAATGGCCCGTGACAGAATTTCGCACGATATAAATACTCCACACATTTATGTGCATCTGAACATCTGGTACAATACATTAGTAAGAAATAAATTGGCACCAACTTTTCAAAAGGGCCAATCTGCAAAATGTAAGCAAACCGATTAAGGGTTATTTTCTGCTTAACAAGCATAGGGAAAGAAACCTTCATTCGGTTTGTTTACATTTTGCAGATTTACCCTTTGGAAAAGTTGGTGCCGAAATTCTTGATTCAAAGAAAACAAATGACTTGCATCGCGTGCTTAGGATATATAAAAAAAGCGAAAAAAATTACGCTGGTCTTTAATTTTGATCAAGTTGTCCAGAATGATATAAATCAGTATTCGTTTATTGTTGGTTAAATGCATATCATTTATTTTTTGATCGTATTTTGGGGTGCAAAGGTGCGTATTTTGCTTACGTATAAATATTCGGCTCTATTCTACATACCGATCGGAGCCGGATCTGATCAGAAATTGCGCTTCGATCGGAATACATTGTATACTATAACACGCATCGATCGGGACGTTTCAGATCGGAACGAGCCCAATCGCCCCAGGCGATTGTTGTGAGCAATAAGATAGAAGCTAAGCCTATAAGTCGTTAGTAGAATACGGAAGAAATGCGGAGCTAGTGCTTTGATCCTATTGAGAGTTTTATGCTAGTTAACTACCTTAAATCTATTTTATTGGTTAATCGATAACTGAAAAATCGTCTTACTCGGGGGATTCCTGTAGTTTATTTGACTCTAATGTTACTAAGCGGTAGGCAATAATACATTGGTTTACTAATTTTGATAGGCACAGGGAACTGTATGAATGGTTTGCGGATGATCAGTACCGAAGTGCTTATGAATTATTGTAATGGTTTAGTATTAGCACATAGTGAACAAGAAAAGGCCCTTCATGAACACATCGCATAACTATATGTACAACAATTAACCGGCGCTTGTACAAAAACAGTCTGGATTAGTGGATCGCCGCCCGTTCAATTGGCAAATAAAAGTTCCATCAACAACCAATGGGGCTGCGATAAGAATGATGATTCTTTTATTTCAAGCTGTCAAAATAGATAAAAAACTAAAGTCCCCTAAAGTGAACTAAAAAATCAGAGGGGTTGTGTACAAGACACGACCGCATATATAGGTGACGCAGGACTACGTAAGTCTCTTTGTAGTGAGAGTAGCATATATTCATGCTTCTAATCATTCGATTCTTCATTTATACATGCTATATGCAACATATATACATATGCTACATGCGTTGTATGTAACATTTATCAAAGTAGTAACATTGCATACGTTCAATTCTCAAAAGATTGTACATTTGAAAACAATTTAACAAAATCAAGAGCACAAACTGTTGCTTTCCTGCTACCTTACTGAAATTAAAGATTGTTTTTATTACCCATGGTTCCCCACGTTGAAGGGATTTTACCAATTTTGCCCTATTTTATCAACAGAATATCTTTTCACTACATTTCTAATGGAACGGCAAGCATGCGTATTAATACAAAGTCGTATTATAACCGAACACTACAGCTGTAGCACATTTTTCCAACTCAGACATCAAATTCGCCGAGGTTTAATCGTCACGCACTACGCAGTAAAGAATTTGCGATCTGCTGGGACAACGAACTTGTGTCATTTTTTCTGGCACACTTCCCTAACACAGACATCAGATTGGACTAGGTTTAATCGCGTTCGTAAGAAATCTGTTGGCACGAGGGGGCTTTGTCACTCTCTCTGGCGTACTTCCCAAGCAAGGACATCAAAATGGTCTAGGTTTAACCGCGGTGTTAAGAAATCTTGTTGAAATGAGGAAACTTTGTCACTTGTTTTGGCTTACTTCCCAAGCACAGATATCAAATTGGTATAAGTTTAGATCATCGTAAAGAATCTTCCAACCAATCACAAAGCGAGAATTCTGGTAAAACATAGGTTCATTAGTTTCAAGTTTTCAATAGTTCAACATCAAGAATCCATACTTTTCTTCATTTGGGTCAATTCTTAGAAGATTTACCGATCGATTGGTGTAAGAATATTGAAAATCTATCGGAAAACCGCTGAGCTATTAGCGCTCAAAACCTTTCATTTTTCGTGACGCTCGCATTTTTCGATTTTTTGGAATGACACCCTATCTCAAAACTTGCCGTAAGACGTAGTCCTACTCATTACTCATTAATACTGTCACAGCCACAATAAAGGGTTCCTGGAAATAATTTAAATTATTTCTTAACATAGAAATATTTCAAACTATTTTCTTGTCAGTATTGACATTTGTAAAATATCCCAGATATATCACAAAAATCAAATCGGCCAGGCCAACTGTGAGGTATTGCCGCAAAGACGATTCTGTGAAATGAATCTTGTGTGAATAATTTATTCATACTTAAATACATTTCTGAATCAACAGGGGAGGAAGAAACGGGGACGTCTCGTACCAGCCGTTTCTGTTCAATTGTTATTGTTTAGTTTTAATGCTCGTTGGGAGTATTCAACTAGCAAAGATTAAATAATACTCCGGACCCTCGGGGATGAACTTATGGCATTTCGACCATAAGCCAGGCTGCAATAGGCCAAGGTTATAGCGCCTTATTTCGCTCTCTGAAAATAGATAAGACGCACCAGCTACCGTAGTGTTAGAATAGAAAAAGATATAAAAATAGCAAAATAATTGATCAATAAACCAGCGTAAACGAAAAAATGATGAGAGCTCATTCATACTAAAGCTTAATTAATAAAATATGCATATGCAATATGCAGTTGCATGCATATGCAACTGATTATTAATATGCTGACATAATAATTTAATAATTATTCAAAATTGATACAAAACCAAATTAGCGAAAGAAAAAAGTAAAATAAATTAATTTAACACCAATTTTCAATAAATCAGATTAAAGAATTGTAAAATCCACTATTCTACATTTAGCATAGAGAAAATCATAGTTATGATAAATAATTAAAATACGAAACGATCTCACCGCCATGCATTTGCAAAATGTTCTCTTGCCCGTTCCATCAGCACAGTGAGGTTTGTGAATTTGCTGTCATCCTGCTGTCAGGTTGGAAGGAACACGAGTTATATAGCAGGGAAGAATCTTCGACTCCGTGGTTGTCGGCGTTCGTCGCCGCCAGGAGCTCCGGGTTCGGCAGAGTTTGATTTTCCTTAAGTCGTAATTTTCAAGGTCAACCCCAAAACTAACAGCAAGCTCTCACCGCTTCAGCATGAGTATTACAGCGATCATCCACTGACAGTACATCCTGTATCCATTGCGGTACCTTCAATCCGGTAAAACAATCCGTCAACCAGTATTAACAGTCCGAACAATTCCTTCGGAAAACCGCACGAAAAAATTGAAAGCGAAAACTTTTTCATATTTTTCGATGGAATCCTCTGTCAAAATACTCGTCTTCGAAGTAAAAACTCCATGTGCCAATTTTCTGGAAGTCAAGCGCAGCTCATTCAGAGAATCCGGTTGACCTCGTATCACATCCTTTTTTATTGAAGCTGATTGAGATCTCTTCCATTTCATTCAAGCGTAAAATATCAAACATCCTGAATAATTCGATTCACTTTCCGCCCTGCCAACTTCCAAAACATAAATGGCAACAATCTCTTCAAACGGAAGGCGTCTTGAACAAGCTACTGCAAGTAGCAACTCTTCTTTAAGCATTTTTCCAATCGTAATACAATTTTTTTATCACTGATAATAACGTATTTTGAGTAAAATATTCTCCTGCAAAAAACAAGAAAAATATCGAACGCGAAAATATTTGACGTCCACTCGCGACCACGACTTGCTTCGATCTCCTTGCCGTAAGACGTAGTCCTACGTCAAAAAAACTGATTTAATCCACCTAGTGGTGAAAGGAACCTTTGTCATACGGTCTTACTTGCTATTTGAGATAGAAATCGACACGTCTTCGGAAAATAATCCATCTATTGGTTAAGATTGCGTTGTGCGTTGGTTTACATAAAATTTTTGGAAACTGAATAAGTTTACAAATTGTGAACAAAATAGAATCACCGTAAAACGGTGTAGGTTTCAAGCCATATTGTTATATAGTTTCAAATCGTTGTTTAACTAACTTGACATCGAATGGCTTGTTTCTACTAAGATTCGAACCCACGACCATTCGCTTGTCAAAGCAGACTCGATAACCTTGCGGCTATGGAGCCTTCCTTACACAAGTGTTAGTGACCGACTATATAGTCAAACGTATGCCTATGGAAACGCTCTATGAACACAATGACACACTCTTAAATGATTCTACCTGTAAATAGCTCGGATTTAGTTAAAGCTAGGTTGAAACTACTCAAAATGCCCTTAAAGTGTACAAACTCAAACTTTGGGTAAAAATTTCAACCAATTTTGGCTACTTGTTACCGATAATTGAATTATTCTCTATGACAAATAACGCACCTTCAAGTTAATACTACCAATTTTTGGGTTGAAAAACTACTCAAAATCTGAGTTTGTACACTTTAAGGGCATTTTGAGTAGTTTTAACCTAGCTTCAATTAAATCCGACCAATTTACAGGTAGAATCCTTTAGGAGTGCAAGTTAGTAAAACTTCTTGCCGTCAGAAGTCACTTCACTGACACTTAAATTTACGAAGAGTGGATTATCTATGTTCCAAGGCAGCGTTTCCTAAATGGGGATTCGCCAAAAAATTTGTTCGCTGCAGAATAGTGTAGGAAATTTCGCCAAGCGGTTCGCGAACCAAAAAAGGTTGGAAACCGCTGTTTTAGGTAATTTAAGGTTTAATTCAAAACCAGGGATGGTTCGATCACTTTGACTCAATTTCGATTCATTTGACAGTACTGTCTCAGCCTAGCAAAATTTGACAAAATTACGTAATGAACATGTGTAGAACTAGTTATTATCTACAATTTTGCTGAAAGAAGTTTTGCTATATCTTGTGTAGATATGGTGCTACAATGCTAGTAACTCATTAGTGACTAAGTGAACGTTCATTTAATCACTAAAGAGTTACGAGTATTGTAGTACCATAACTCAAAAGATCAAGTAACACTTTATTCAACAAAATTGTATATAATAACTGGTTCTACAAATGTCCCATATATGTATAACTTTGACAATTTAGGTTCTGCTGAGATGGTACTGGCAAATGAGTAAAAAAAATTGAGTCTAAGTGATCGAGCCATCTCTGTTCAGATTTATAGAAATGAATACTTAATAAATACTAAATGTTTTGTATATCACAATTGAGTTGTTTTGTGGTCCGACATTTCGTTTAAAAATTATAAGCAAAAATGTAAGAACTGCGTGACACAATTTCCTCTTGACCATATTACCGATTTCAACGATCTGTCAAGCGAAAGCTCTCGCTATCATAAAATTATTTAGGAAGATTTACTGAAAAGAAACAAGTAGTTTAAAAGTTATGCCTAAACCCCCTGTTTTGACTGGGTAAAATGATCGCCGGTTTCTCTGAGCTATCCTAATCGATTTATGCGTTATTAGTCTCATTTCAAAGGATATAGCCTCATAGATCATTATTGAATAGATCATAGATCATTATTTGTCATTTTGACTTTAATTTGAAAGTTATAAATAATCATGTGGAACACATTAAAATGAACAATTTATAATAACTTAAACCATGATAATTTACATGATTTCAGTTATTAGTTATCTATGAAACGAGAGGTTTTAACACTACAATTATTAATATTTTTTGAAACGATGGTTTTTACAATTGATGGAGGGACGGTAGGGGAAAGTAATGAAAATTTTTTGGGAAAGAGTGGAAAGGACTTTTGTCCAATGTTGGAAGGTGCATGGGTCGAACCAAGCTATAATCAGGGATTATAACCGGATTTGAACCCACAACACCTGCCAGGGCGTGTGGTTCGTTGGTACCCGTGTACCTTTGAACCATAGAGGCGCTGTACAAAAGAAGTCTCTGTACAAAAGAAGAAAACCCGCTTGTCAATGTAGCGACGTATCTGGTTTTGGGTTATTTTTCGACACACAGATTGTGCCTCTTCCTCCGTCAACTGTAGAAACCACCGACCGAGAAGTTTTAATCTAACTTGTTTTTACTTTCAGGACGACGACACTATGCAGGCCCTTACGACTACAATTATACAGGGTGTTTGGTAGTTTAGAGTAAATATTTCAGGGGGTGGTAGAAGACCACATTTGACGAAAAAATCCTGCTACGCACATGGTCAAATCTCAATCGTTACAGAGATATGAAACATTCTTAGTTTTCGGTACTGTTTTCCTTGAATTAGCTCTACTACAAAAACTAAGCTAGCCAGCTTGATTTTCTTGTTTTTATTCGAAAGCTGAGAAAATTGTACACTGAAAATTGCCCTTAAACCTCCTACTTCAAGAAATTTAGAAACCGTTCAAAAGCAAAAGGCTTTGAAATAAGTGTTTCTTAAGGAATTTTCATTAAATTTCTCTAAAAAAGGCATTAAAGGTTGATTGTTTTTATTTACTAATTTGAAGCTCTACAATTCGTTCTTTGACGTGAAACGCCTATCTCTTTTAGTTTCATTTCAATTTAATTTTAAACGCAACGTATTGATAGTTAAATCTGAAAACTGCACGAATTCATACATCACGCATAGCATACTAGATCACGGCATGCGACGGACCAGGAAGGACACGTATGGATTGATTGTTATTGATTTAAAATAACAGAAGTTATTCCAGAGTTCCTTGGGGGACCGTTTCATCGCTTTTTTAGATAAAGTTACCAAACATATAAAATTTGTTTGAAATCTGTTGATTTTTGTAAACATATCATCGACTGTGAACATATCAATTACTTTGTCGCAGTTATGAGCCATGGTGCGCGCCATCCGGATCCGAGAGGATACTATAGTCCCGGAACCGGTTCCCATAAAGGAACATTTCAGCACCAGTAAAGTATGTCGTGTCGCATATCAAAAAATATCAGCACTCGACAAAATAGCGATTGGCAATCATCTCATGTCTCTCAGAGGCCATATGACCGGCCTCTTCATTTTCAGTAGAATAACGAAAAGAGAATAGAAATCCGCTGAGCAACGACCGCATCACTGGTTACCCCTGAACTGGATGTGCTCAGAACGGTGCATTGAAATTCACGAATGGCAAAAACTGAATCACTTGCGCCTTAGATTATTAAGGAATATATATACGCCACCCTGCGCAGATCTAATCATCAATAAAATGGGTTATGGCGGTGAGAGGGTTTACTAACCTGTCAGAGTATTCGTAAAACGTCTTCATATGACATACGTGTTAAATCGATCGTATGTCACTAATATTTGTGTAATATAAGAAGGCCATACAAAGACTATGGTAGTCTAGTAAACCCTGCCGCCAGTAGATAGAGCTGATGGCATACTTTTTCCTTATGATGAGGAAATCGAAGACTGGCATATCTAGTTGCTTTAAAAATCGATGCTTGCGCGACCATTGCATTATGACCCAGATATACCAAATGGAGTTAAACTGTGTCGTAGTCATAGCAATCCATCGTATTATAGCTCAAATTTGTTGGGAAACTCAAAATCAAAATTTCAAGGTCAACATATATGGTAACAACAAATATGATAAAATATTATGCTTATTGTACACCACCGTGTTCGTTAGAATGTCCTCTATCCGATAAGGTATAACATTGAGCTGTAGGACTCCTTGTGAGAAATCGGCAGGCACTGAAAAAAGTGAGAACTCAGATTTTAACTTGGTTTGCATATTCTTTGCGTTTCGTGCAAAAGTAGCTGTTTATGTTTGCATTATTTCACCAATTTTAGAACGTTTACCTTCCCACTTTGCGATTATTAGATAAGTGTAAGATATGTATGTTCTAAAGCATAGTTAAAATACAATATTTCATGCATTATTTTAAATATATTAGATAAAATAAACGTTTTGGAGAGTGATTCAAACTTCGAACAGCCACGAATAATATAAGGTTTTTCCGGGTTTTCCTTCAAGAAAATGAATTGTCTGCTTTGAAAAGCTGTACCATGTCAACATGGAGTTCGAAAATATTAGCAATTGCCTACAGACGTATGGATTGAAACAAATTATTATGCAAAAAATTTAAATCACACTGTTAGGTGGATTTAAAAAACTGCATTAAAAAATATAATTTCACTCATTTAAGTTGAGTGACACTAAAATTATTAATCTTTATCAAAATAATACAAGTGTTTGATGGCTGAGACTGCAATATTCGAGCTTTGAATGTCGACCATGAAAGTGTTCAAAGTTTGAATCAAAACCGAACTGCAGTTTTTTAGTGTTTTTCAATGTAAAATAACATTTTATCCTCATTTTTTAAATTTTCCCACGAAAATAAATAAATTATCATACAATTAAACCATTTATGGGGGTCGAATAAAGGTGTTCTCGTACATTTTACTTTAAAGAAAGTATCAGCATAGCTTAAGTGTTCGAAGTTTGAATCAGAACGGTATCTTAGGTTTGATATTTCATATGCTCAGATTTAAACAAACAAATTACAAAGATGTTTACCGTTCTGATTCAAACTTAGAACAGTCTCAAACTTCGAACACTTCAGAATAAAATGCTCTTAGTATCGGTAATATGATAAAATATTATGCTTATTGTATACCACCGTGTTCGTTAGAATATCCCCTGTGCGGTGTTATACAACAAGCATAATATTTCAGCATATTAGCAATACTAAGAGCATTTTATTCTAAAGTGTTCTAAGTTTGAGATTGTTTTAAGTTTGAATCAGAACGGCACAAATTTTTTCGGATTTTGTGACTTTACATATTTATACTATTTTACACTTCAGAAATGTTTCGTCACAAAATGCAGACATTTTCATGCATGTAATTTTTGTTCGCCTTTTTTTTACTTTTTTCCGCCATTTATGACAACTTTGACTAAAAATGACAGATTATCTGACACACGCATCTGATTGATGTGATTGATCGGCACCCCTTTGTGTTTGATGACGAGCTTGAGACGTTTTTCAAAAGAATTACACGCGGCACGCACCTGGTCCATGGGCATCTCGTCCCAGATCTTGGAAATGAGCGTTTTAAATTGGTCCATAGTGCTCACTTTATGTTCGCTCTGCTTGGCCAGCATGTACGACCATACATAAAAGTCCAGGGAATTACGATCCGGGGAGCAGGGAGGCCGCAAAGTCTTATCGAGAAAACCAGTCAAATTCTCCCGACACCACGCTTGGACGATATTCGCCATGTCGGCCGGTGCGCAGTCCTGTTGAAAGACGTAATGATCTTTCCCGTAGAGGTCACGAAGTGCCGGGGCCACAACCTTCTCGGTCTTATAGCACGCGGCGTTGATTTTCACGTTTTTCTCGATAAACACCAGTGGAAGCTTCCCACGCTTGGATACGGCCCCCAAACCATCACCGACGCGGCGCTCTGGAACCGCGGGATGTTTATGTGGGGCGGGGGGATGCTGGCCAACGTCGGTGCCCACAACCGATAATTTTGGACATTGTGCAGCTGTTGCAAGATGAAGAGTTTCTTATCAGAAAAGAAGAACTCCTGACCAGCGTGCCGCGAACGTATCAGTTTTGCTCTGTCCAGCCTCTTCTTCGTTGTAGCCTCCGTTACCCTGTGAACCTTGCGTTTCTTGTACGGCTTGCATCCCAGGTCCTTCGCCATGATGGTGTGGGCAGTCCCCATCGACACATCCAGATCAATAGCGGTCTTTCGGTCGAGCGGTCCATTTTTCGACGAACCCGCTCCCTCACCACCTTGATGGCAGCTGGCGTCCTCGCCGAACGCGACCGGCCGTATCTAGCACGGTCCTTGGCCGAGCCCGCATCCCGGTACCGACGGATGGTGTGATAGATGAAATTCCGCTTCACCCCGTGGGATTTCAACCGCCGAAATATGTCGCCGGGTCGCTCACCTCTCGCAAACAACTTTACTACGACGTTGTTAAATAAATATCTTCAAACCTTTAACTCAAAATTATTAAAAAATCTATGTTTACAATATTTATAGTATTGGTACTACAGAAAATAATAAACAAATTAATCAAAATCATTTTGAACTCATAACATCTACCAGATGTATCCTAGTGTTTCCCGTACTTACTAGTATTTCCATACTCTTAAGTAAATGTCTTTCCCATCCTCTTGAAGAAAAGGATTTTTTTTGCAAGATTTAGTCACTGAAATCAGTACGCGTGTTTTGAATACACGATTGAAATTCACAATATTCACTGTCACAGTAAGAAGTTTCACAATGCTTATACATAGATAGCACGAGTTACTAAATCTGTAAAATCGCGATGGCCCGACCGTAACAGTGACCCGACGCTAACTACATTACGCTAATTGTTTGTGCAGTGTTACGATGCTGGTCTAACTAATCGTCGTACAGTAAAGATTTATATAACGCGGTCGGTGGTGATGTACGCCCCTCAGCTGTCTATTAACCAATAAAGTTGATTTTTGGTACATTGTTAGCATGTGGTATAACCTAGTCAAGTACCAAATATCAACTTTATTGATTAATAATAGACAGCTGAGATATCGCGACGGACGTACGGCTCCACCCACCGCGTTGTACAAATCTTTACTGTATGTTCAAATCTCACCTGGGCAGCCCTGTAAAAGTCCTGTATTCTAAGTAGTGTTCGACATCGGAACAAAAATTGAAATCCGGATTCTTGTAATTCCGAATATAAAGACTAATAATCCGGTCCGATTTGGCTCTGTTCAGGTTCCGGAACCGGGACAGAGCCAAATCGGACCGGAATAAAGTTGGAATAACAAAGTTCGTGCCGGACCGGACCGGAACCCGAACTTCAATTTTCGTTCCGATGTCGAACACTAATTCTAAGTTCCGGTTGCAAAGTCTGTCGATAAAGAAGTCTTAGAAAGACGTTTAAACTTAAGGCTTTGCTTTGTATAAAAATTAAACCATAAATTGAAGGAAGACAACTGAAAAAAAATTACTATTTGCTACTTTGGTAAAATATAAAATATTTACTTTTTATTCCATTTGACAAACGCAAAGCAGTTACACGAAATCTTTTGTTATGGGTTTTTGTGCTTGTTTTACCACGCTTTGTTTTGGAGAGTGTTTAACAGCCGCTGCCAAGTATGTCGATAAAGAAGGGTTACGTCTTAGAAAGATGTTAAAGTCCAAAGCTTTGCTTTTATTTTTGATAAAGAAAAACGGTGGAGCTTTTTAATAAATTATTTATTTATTATGTCATTATGTCATTATGACCTGCAGATGACGAGTAGATTAAGGAGGTATGGAAATTGTGGTCTGAAAATTTACCAAAAAGGACCGCTTCAAATTATTTACCCTGTGATAAGGAATAAAATAGAATAAATTTTTTTTACAGCTTCTGAGTTTATTTAACAGACAGTAAAACTATGTTCCGAATATGCGTCGATTTCTATCTCAAGAGATTAATGTGTTGGTATAACAAAGGTTCCTTTCACCATTGGGAGGACACAGTGTGTCAATCTACAATCACGAAAGACGATTCAATGAATATAAATACATATTTTGAAAGTTAATACAGAAGGATTTAGAATTTGGCATCAAATGACCGTTGACTTACCAAAATCGACACCCTTTTTCGATCCGGGAAATTTGATATAGAGTAGGGTGGGGCAAAAATGCGACGTTTGAAGTTGTCATCAATTTTCATGAGACATAAAGAAGCACAACAGCAAAATATATTTTATATTGATGCAATAACTCAATATCTTCACATTCAACTATAAATTCTCTATAAATTGATTAAAAAAATTTTGGAATATAAATATTTTATAAAAGGATTTTTTAATATCTCATATACTACCGCATTTGTTATTCAATGCCTTAATAATACTAAAATATGTTATTTTAGACTCTGAATACAGTCATGTTATTGCTTTGTTATTCAAATAACACAAGTAGTTATTCTTTTAGCCTTGAAGGAGTAAAATTTTAATATTATTTTTTGTTATTTTACCAACTATGTCAGCCAAAACAAGACCAAATTTTGATATGAGTTATTCGATTTCCAATAGCACATTTTGATATTATTTTGCTATTCGCTCCTGCTCGGGAACAAACAAGTTCTCTCTACCAGTATTTTTTGTTTTCTTTGATCATGCAAAGTTTTGCCCAAAATGGCGTCAAACCAAGAAGCATTCCGCGAGTACGTTGTACACTTCTACGAATTCCACAAAGATCTCAGCCAAAAGTATATGGTACAACATATTAAAAGCAAAAATGTTGCGGCTTCGACTATTTACCATATCCTAAGATCCCCAACAACAACTACACGCAAGCAAGGTAATGGAAGACCAGTCAAAGTTATGGACGCAGAAGAACTTCGTTCTCTTTCTCGTGCCTTCAATAGCAAGGATTCCGTGAGCCCACGGGATGCCGCAAAAAAGGTCAACTGTTTCCACTAGTACATCTGCAAAATATTGAAAAGAGTCGGAATAAAGTGCCGAAAGTAGAGAATAGCCCGGAATACATTGAGGAACAGATTTCGACGATGAAATCCCAATGTCGCTGGTGGATAAAAAATTATTCCGGAAAATGCTTTGTTTTGGACGACGAAAGTTACTGCCCTCTTTCGAAGACGCACATTCCCGGAAATGATCGATACTTTTCCATGAATAGTTCTACTGCATTTCCGAACATAAAATACAAATTTAAACATAAGTTTGCACATAAAGTGATGCTGTACATTTCCATTTCCGAGAGAGGTGTTTCGAAGCCATAGTTCAAGCCCTCTGGTTTAGCAATCAATCAATACGTTTACCAGAACAAATGCTTGAAGAAAATTTCGAACTGGTTTCTACAAAAACATCATGCAGATGAACGATACGTGTTTTGGCTGGATATATTATCATCACATTACGTCAAAAAAATACAACCGTTCCTAAATACTCATTCGATTCCATTTGTACGCAAAACCCACTACCCGACAAATTTGCCTCAGTGTGGCCCAATTGAAGATTTCTTCAGGATTTAGAGCTCCTTGGTGGTGAAGAGCCACGAATTGTAAGTAGTTGATTGGTACAATCAAGAGATGCATCCGCAAAGTTGACATGATGGCCGTACAGCGCTCCTGTTCCGACATCAAATGGAAGCTTCGCCGAACAGCCGATTACGGACCGTTTTCAAATGTTCATTAATTTTTTTTCAACAGTGGAGATTGTATTTTTAATGTCAGTGAATCAGATCTTATTCAAGTGTCTTTGTCTTTTTTGACAGCTTGAGAAATAAAATTCCAAAATTTTAGTTATCACCCGTTAGAATTTTTGTGTATGCACATACTCCCGTCATCATTTCTCGTCGTTTAGAACATGTATGCAAAAACTGATTGGTGTTCAAGCTTATAAATTGTTGGGTATGTTGATCATCACAAGTCGTTCAGAATCGATAGAGTTATTATTGTTCCGAATATTTAATTTTTTCGTAACGCTGGCATACATTTTAGATTGTCGCTACCGTAAAACGTAGTCAAAGAAAACATTTCACGCACTTTAATATTCAGTTCACTGTCATGCTTTCGTATATCCCGTGTGAATGTGCGCTTTGAGTTGTTGGTTTAATTGTAATTATTATTATGACTTGGAGATAGAACTTCGAACAATTCCACTCTTATTCAGACCTTAGTACTTTTGTATTTTTATGAAATTTTCAGTCGTAGTATATATACTCAGATTGTTCAGGAACAAGTAATAATAAAATCAAATTTTTGCGGTATCAATATCCAGAAAGCAAATTGAAGTGCTAATGAGCTCTGTTTAAAACAGCTGTGAGCGTACGGTATATCATCCCTTGGTAATGAAAAAACAACAATTCCTTTGCTTACGAATTCATAAGCTATTCTCAGCTCCGCACTTTAAAATACTCCACATCGACCGATGTAGGCACGGAGCTGTGAAATTCGATACGTTTCAAAAGAGTCCTTTGTGTATGGAATTTCCCGTTGTGTTTTCGTATGATTCGCAGTCAACGTAAATGCATTAATTAACTTTACCATTGCTTATTAATACATCATCAGTACAGATAGAATTTCTGTTCATGTCAGGTCAGTCACAATCATCATTAACCATACCACATTCTCAAACGACGGCGATTCAGTAGTTTATGTTTTATGAACCGCTTTGTGCTTAAGAAATTTGCATTGGGGAATTTCACTAACAAAATCGTTCTTAAAAGCGTCCAAAACTGAAAGTCCAACTGAGCACAAAAGGTAAAAAACATCTAAGATTAACCCACTTTTGATCGCTGAAACTATGCTAATATTTTTACACCAAATGAAGTCCTTTGCAGGACCGTTGTGTAATGGTAATGGTTAGTACTCAGGGTTAAACTCAGTCATTCAAATGAAAAATCTATGTTGAAAACAGAAGTGTGGCTCTGTCTCGAAGCGGTAAAGCACAAATTGGAAGAGTGCAGAAATAATCCGCCATCCAGCATTAACATAATTGAAAACAAAAACATCATACCTAGACAGTGAGCAATGTGAGAAAAAGGGCAGTGTAAATTTACTACACATGCACGTACCTGGTTCACATTGCAAATTGCAACTATAGAATGATTACAAGGGTAAATTTTGCATGTCGATAAAAAAATAAGTTTAAAGTATATTTGAATCAAAATTGAAAAGCGACTTTTGGAATATCGAATTTTTGGAATATCGGAAATATTAATTCATTTCAATAATAACATGCATCCGGTTTAGATATTAGTTATGATATGTTAAAAGATCAGAATGTACATGTTTAGAAAAGGTAACAAAAAGGTCATTGAAATGACTTTAAAAATGCAACGTTTTACAGGTGAATCATCTTAATACTGAAATCAAGCTTTAAAAATTTCCTGAACATCACAATTATCACCATTTAATTAGCTATACAAGACACGAATTTATTAAAATGCGCTTAACATAATAACACTGTCAATTCTACTCAATAGTCTAGGTTTGTTTATTGGACTTGTTAATAGTGGCAGTAGGTATATGCTTGTAGATGGATATCCTATAATTTGGTTGCTTAATATTTATAAGCATAACGAATGTACGGATCAAAGGTCTACTAATAACTGATTTTCTATGTCGCGGAATATCACGTTACTTTTTTCTAAAGACGAAGCTCAAAGTTTTAACCCTTTCTTCTTCAAACGTTGTGCACAACTTTCTTCGTAGTTAGTATGAGTGCGTTGGAACATGTATGAATCGACTATACTATACGGGCTTGTGATAAGCGCACCAATACACTCATGAGGCGTTCGTCAAAACATCACCGTGCATCCACTAACATCCGCATGAGGGAAGCCGAATGGTGTCGATCCTTCAGAATCCTTGATGCACAATCATAACGGAGAGATGAAAATTGAAGTCTTGAATGCTGCGACCCCAGTATCTAGCCAGCTGTACGAGTTTGCTATACATTGATGATATGTAGTTCATATTTTCCTGGGCGCACTGTGGCAATTATCAAGAGGTGCCAGAGCATAAATCATCGTTACAAGTACAGGTGTGTTCCGGTTTTATCACGTTTGCCTTTGTTTCACGTTTATATCATTCTAGCGAACGCCTGCTCTGCGCGCCCTTGCCCTTGTCCTGTTAATGGCTACTGCACCTATTACAATGAAACAAGGCGCTGGGTGCTTTTTATATAATGCAAGAAAAATATTATTAAGCGCGATTTTTTAATTCCGTCGGTGAAAAACTGGTACATGTGAGTAGAGAAAATGTGCACATGATAATTTTTGAAACATTTACATAAAGAAAACTTGAGATGTCTGTGGCAAGGTTTAGTTAGCAAACACAATAATATGAGAAGCTTGGTCTCATTAAAATGTCTATGTCAATGATTAGTGATATGATGCTTACACAGACTCAGAGCATCCAATTATTGAATTTGAATTTTAGTTCCAATTTGATGATAATCTGGTAAAACCAACTCAGTGTTAAATATTACATATTATATTATATTATTATATTATATTACACACATATGTAATGCTTTGTTTAATACTTGCAAAAATCAGGTTATTGTTTGCGTTTCATTCCGCGTTATTGAAGTTAACTGGAAACCAAATTATTATTAGAAATCGGCACTTAATTGTATACTAAAACATTGGTTGATTCGAATCAACCCTGTTAACGCATTGTCCATATGTAATGTAATTCGTTTGTTCGTTAGAAGTTGAAGTTATTTGAAGAATGATACAATTTTCAGGGGTATATTCAAACAAATGGTCAAAGTAAGATATTATTTTCGACTCTCGCGAGGGAGTATTGATTCACGAAATTCGATTCCATAATGATTGAATCAAGTTTTCTTATTATAGTCATATTTCTTGCCACACAGTGTAAAACATAAAAACAAGTTTCTTGTAAAAATAAATTAGCGGAAGTCGCGGTTTTAGTGATTTCGGAATTTTCATCATCCCTAATTATAAGTAATGATTAGTCCTATATCTCTATCCGTAATATAATAATAAGCTCGTTTCCGCCCTGAGATGCAATACATGCAGCCTTATAGGATTTCAATGAATAGAATAATGTGGTTTTCTTTGACAGGAACCATTCTCAAATTTTACAGTATTGAGTTTACTTTCCTTTTCATAGCAAAACAATTGAAAAAATTTAACATATTTCTTTATGTGCCTCATGCATCAAGAGGTTTGAGATGTATGGCAGTAAAAAGAACTTTTGAAAACTGAGACATAAGCGAGTGGATAACATAGAGAAAACATCTGTAGGCGTTTTGTTTTCAGAATTTGATTTAGAAGTGTCTGTGATTTTGCGTCGGTTTTTATTTTCTTTTGCAGCTTTTATTGCTCACTTTCTGATTTTCTTTTACAGCTAGAACCCATAGTGAACGGTGGTTATATTGAGAAGATAATCTTCTCGACATCATTGATGGTTATGACAACAAAACCTGCTTCCTAAATATCGCATTGTTTTCGAATGGGATAAGGATTACAATGCTTTGAAGCCGGCTTAGGCGTTACTGAATGAATCTATTATAAATCCTCAATTCACACGTTAAATCGGCTTCACAGCAATAAATTGAGCATGAGATTTTCTTCAATGCTGAAGAGTGTTGCAAAAAAAAATCGAGGTACACATCCACATGGGATGTACGAGAGATTTTTTTTTCAATCAATCGCTAACTGGCTTAAGGAGCTAGCAAAACAGATTATGTATCTTAATCATTTCGCAGAAATAATTTATTATTTGTTAATTATTAAGAAATTAGAGGGATATGTCTAAATGTCGTCCCTGTATGGAGAGCAAGGCGATCACACCAAAAATGTTTGGGTAAGTTTGACCTTAAATCTTTTGATTAACCTTAGAGCGGTCGCGTTAAAAAAAGTTACATAAGCGGTCGCGTCGTGTACTGAGTACACGGCGAATAATACTGCCTATATCTCAGGACTGACATGAAATAGAAGGTTGCGGTTTTCGACAAAGTTGTTTATCAATTTAAGACGCATCTGGAAACGAACAATAAAGTTTGAAAACTGATCCGCTAGATGGCGCAAATGGCGACCAAAACAAATGATTCTAGAACCTCGATACTAGAATCTCTAATATCTCGGGACTGAGAAGAGATAGACGATTGCTGTCTTTGGCAAAGTTGTTTATCTGGACGAGATCAATCTGACTGCGGATAACAAAATTCGGAACTGATACGGTAGATGGCGCTTATAACGAGCATATTGAGTTTTTTTGGAATATCAGAGTCGTGACGAGATAGACTGTTATTGTGTTCTACAAAGTTATTTGTTCGAACAAGACACATTTGGAAATTCATAACAAAGTTTGAAACTGTCTCAGTAGGTGGCGCGCGTGGTCAAATTATAATCTTATGATGATGTCTCATGACCATGATACGATAGAAAGTGGCGGTTTTTGACAAAGTTGTGTGTCTAGACAAGACGAATTTGAAAATGATCGGTCAAATTCAGAACTGTCCCGCTAGATGTCGCAGTTGGTAAAATCATATTTCTTTTTGCGATATCTCAGCTTATGTCGAATAAACGGTAAAATGGCTTATCTGGTCTGGAAAAGAACACCAAAATGTTTGTAAATAGTATTCTTTTGACGATTTTCCCAAAACAGAGTTTGTGAATCATCGACAATGTTGACAAACTGAATAATGCACATATCACCTAGGGATACATGATACTTATTCAACTTACCCAAGTAGCACACTTACGATACTTTTATTTAAATCAATTTATTAATGACTCACATTAGTTGTATAACAATTAGTTGTACAGTTTTATAATGAGTATGTTATTAGGGAAGCTTGCTATGGTATGTTGAAGTAATGCTTTAAACATTAGAATGTTAGAATTATGTTGACACTTACCATAAAACAATACAAAACGAGCATTTGTTTGTTTTATTTCCTGCTATGATAATGAGAATGAAAAATGTACATTAGATTCCTAACAATTCTATAATATTCTTATTACGGTCACTTATATCATACAGGAAATAACACACACGTAATACAAGGAAAGAGTAAAGAATTCGAGCCCAATGAAAAAAGCAAGCTGTTTTGCAAATGAGTATCAAGAGAGTGCACTTCAGTCGTGTTGTCGCGTTAGCAAAACAAATAGCTTTGGTTGTATCATCACGCACACGTTAATAATTGCAAGCATCAACGTTGCCATTATGCCTGTCTGCCAAGTTAACTCCGGGATACGTTGCTGGCCCAACAAGCCACTCGTCGTATGTTCGAGTCTCGACTGGGCGGTGCCGCTTCAGAGTTAATAGGATCTTTGCACTAGCCCAGTGATTTTCCTCTACTCTAATAACCGGCAGCGATATCTATCGATAAAGAAGGGTCAAGTTCTGAAGGACGTTTATATCCATGCATGGTTTTGCTTTGCTGATAAATCTAGATTTTACCAGATTTTTTATTGCATGCCAGACAAAGTTCTAAATCTTCCAGATATTTGGTAATGTCCCAGATTTTTGCCAGATTTTTGTTTCTCCGTTCTGCAAAGGAGTCATCGCTCCTAATTTCAGACAACATTTTGTACCGGCGTTGATCAAAACTGGCAAGACGTTTCCCGAAAAAGTCCTCCCCATCGGTCAAATTGATCGCCAGATTTTGACATTTATTCGTGTTTGCCAGGTTTTCGAATAAACCTATTAGCGACCCTGGGAAGAATAGGGACTCAAACACTCTAAAATATTTTTTTAAGAATGTGATGGAAACGCAGCACGGGTTTCCAGGAATCTTGTTCTGGTGATATTTCTATATAGACGATGTAGACGACGAAATTGCTTCGTCAAAAGCATTTTGATCAGTCTGTGCTCTTCATCTTGTCTTTTGATAAAAGTTGAAGCAATACGTATCAATTGCTTCTTTCAGAAAACCATAAAAATAGCTGTTGATTGACTGGAATTGACAACGCAATCGATGATGAAAAGGACAACGATACGTTATCTAACGTGTTTTGACTACAGAAACCACTTTGTAGCGAACAGCAGTGTTCTATGCCATCATGGTTCCGCAATATTCCGAAAATAATTTGATTTTCTCATCATCTCCACCTACTACTACTTCATTCCGAATTTAATTTACCTTCATCGGAAGCATATTGACATGATAAACAACTTTGTCGAAAACATCAACCTTCTATCTCGTCATGGTTCGGAAATATCGCCAAATGAATTAAATTTCACCGTATACTCCATCTAGCGGACTAGTTCCAAACTTCAGAGTTCGTTACCAAATGCGTCTTGGCTTTACAAACAACTTTGTAGTAAATAGTAACCTTTTAGCTCATTACGGTTTTAAAATATTCTTAAATGAATTTAATTGCTTCATTATTAGCGCCATCTAGCGAATCAGTTCCGAATTTTGTTGTATATCACGGGATGTGTCTTAACTAGATAAGCAACTTTGTCGAAAGTCGCAACCTTCTATCTATTCACAAACTTGAGTTATTGCCCGCCGTGTACTCTGTACACGACGCGACCGCTTGCGTAACTTTTTTCATTTCAAAAAAGTTACGTTAGTGGTCGCGCTGGTGTACTGAGTACACGCGCGCGGACACACCATTTTTACAAGCATCTTTCGACCACTTTTTTTATTTCTTTTTTCTATATTTTGGCATCATTAGAAAGAGGAAGAGTAGATCTTCGAATACAACCAAAACCTGGTGTGATTTGATTAAAATTTCGATGATTTTTTCGCGTTTTTCGAAAACGCGTGTACTCAGTACACTAGCGCGACCGCTCTAGGGTTAACTTCTATAATTGAATTTGAAAAAATAACGTTATAACAATTGTTTATGTTGGTAATCTTTAGAATAGATGTGGGCTTGACTCTAAATTGTAGATTGACTCTTTGCGGTAAGACGCAGTTACACGTCAAAATAACCGTGTCTAGAAAAGATTGAATAATGAACCAGTGTTTTAGTGTATGATAAAACGATAATAATTAAGTGTAAAGTAAATAGATGATAATTAGACTTTTTTTATTTTGTATATACATATACTTTATAACATGATGACATATTTCGCGTATAAAATACCTTTTGTTATCGAATAACAACAATTGGAAATAACCATTGTAATTACGTTAAGGGGGGACCCTACTCTAGAAAGTCGGAAAATTTGAAATTTATTTTTTTGCATTTTCAGAAACATCATGCCAAAAGAATTTTTTGATATCTGATCTCGTTTAAAAGTTACGTCAAAAAATTGTGGGGCCACCTCAAGGGAAGTGCATCGCTGTACGAAACTTTAAACTTTTTTCAGCTGGCGGTACGTGTATCTCAGAATCTAGTGGTCCGATTTGGCTGAATTTTTTTTCAGTATGTAAAAAGGAATTATCTAAATTGTTACGTAGCCGTTTTTTGATATCTCAATTTTTCAATTTTTTATGAGCTCTTACGATTTTGATTTTGATTGACGGTTTGTGATGAAAACACACTTTTCTTTTGGAAAAATTGCCGCCATTTTTATCATTTTTAGAATTTTCAAAAACCGCTACGTAACAATTTAGGTATTGGCCAATGTTTCAAAATCATCCTTGAACTGTTTTCTAGAGAGCATCCACGCGCTCAGCTGCATAATCAGCATAATAATCACTATTCTGGTATCCATAATATACCAAATATATCTTCGAATATACCTTAACCAATAACCAAAATACCCCAAAACTTAACTTTAATCAAAGCACCCGAAAATGCAAATGGCTAGTGAATGAAAATTGATTTATATTTTCATATCAGGGGCCAATTTTTGTGTTCCTCTGTGACAAAAAGAAGGAAAATTGTTTTGTGATACCATATTAACAGCTGTTAATTTTTTAGAATAAGTAAACGTAAACATAATCGATTTAGACCAGCAAACCCATGCGGTCGCACAGAGCCTCACGCTTGGTGATGACGAGGAAAATGTTTAAAAATTCTTATGGACAATCCCTGTCTGTATACAACACAATTGGCTTTTTAAAAATATTTGCAAGATATCCATTGTTTCTATTTCTCTTTTATCTAAATGAAGAGTGTAAAGTGTTAAGAAAAAATGATGAAATTAGGTTTCGCTGCTTTGAAATGGATCGTTACATAACATGCCAAACGATTCGGCTCAATTTGCACGCCGACTATTTACGGAGGCTTCGATCAATTGGGCATAAAGCTTTTTTGAACCAATGAAATCTCATTAACCTTTTTCGAGCCAATTTCGCTTTGAGACATATCCCGAAGAATTGGCGAAAGTAGACTTTGTATTCATATCTAAGAAAGACAAAAAAGAGAAAGCTATGCATAAGGCTTTCAGGCCAATAAGTCTGGCATCAACGCTTCTTAAACTATTGGAGAAAATCGTAGATAACTATACCTGCAACAAGTTTCTAGAGAACCCTCAGTTGCATGGAAATCAACATACATAAAAAAGACCAATCTACGGAAACCACATTGCACTGTGTAGTGGCGTTAATAGAGAAATTACTCAAACGTTTTTCGTTTCAGTTATTACGGCAGTCTTTCAAAACAGAATCAACCACACTACAATAAACAAGATTCAAGCAATGTTTTCGAGCAGCAGATCATTGGGAAATACGTCGGTCACAATTTCAGTGATCAAAGGATGTCCACACGAAGATCTCCCCTTTTTGCTTTGGACACTAGTGGCCAGCGCACTCCTTCACAAGGTACCGCAGCTTGATTACAAGACTATTGCTTAGGCCATCGACGCAAAACTTATCGTCAGAGGAAAGTTTAACGCAGTACTGCCAAGTTGTGTATTAGGAACTCCAAACACCACCGTGTTATGATGCTTATGATGCTTAATATAAACCCCACCAACACAGTCGTTAGTATTTACTAGGTAGAGAAAACGTACTCCTCGGAATAGTTCTGGATAAAAAAACTTAACTTATCTGGGTATTTATTAAACAGCTTATCTACCCCAAACCTACAGTAGCTCAAAACTTAATCAACTTAACTCGTAATGAACTACACGGAATGACGGGACTCCTAACTGCTCTCTGTCCCGCTTTTATTATTTAAAGAATATCGTGCCGCTTTTATAACTCTGAACTTGAAAGTTATGCATCCTGGAGCCCAAATCCCAAAAGGTCATTGATTTTATTAACCATGTAGTACCGAATTGGGGCACAATATTACAACAATCTAGCTCAACTCCATCAATGGGCTAAGAGCATTCCGTAATCTGCGTAGAGCAATCGGAGCCTGCCCCAAAAGATGATTTAGACTCGCTACTAGCACAGTTGTTATAAATTAGTTGTGGTAACCGATTAATGACTAATTTCAGCCATAAATAGGTTACAGCAACCAGAAATGGCAAAAGTGTGCTACTTGGGCTGTCACAGTGGTATACAAAAAAAGCCGCGCTGCTTCATCTGCACAGGTTCTCGCACGTTTTAACGCCGGCTCTAATACAACGCACACAATTCTTAACGTATTTTTATACTTTGGTCCTTATATCTGGAACAAATAGTGCATTTAAATCTGATCGTAAGTAAAGGGTAAAGAGGAAATTGACATGAATTCTGCTTGATTTTACTGAAATTTAAGCCCATGATCATACGCTCATCAATATAGACTCTGTAATCTTACGAACTCGAAACCCCTATATTGGTGTTTATGATATTACTAGCTGACCCGAAAAACTTCGTATTGCCAAAAAATTAAACTATGTTGTACATAAATCGTGAATCTCGGATGACCTTTCTCACAATCTCGAGTTTTGCAAGTTGCTGGGGAGTTCATGGGTGTTTTAATATATAAATTTTCCTCACAGTAAAATAGAAAACAACTCCCCCCATTGCTTAGCCTGATAAAATAAAGCGGATAGCATTTAAATATTGGCCATCATTACAAACCATTTCGCCGAAGACCATTTTGCGGAACACCAATTCTCGGTTGACCATAACGCGAAATATAGAGTTTCGCAGAATACCATTTCACGAAAAACCTTACGCGGGATGTACCATTTCACGAAAAATCTTTTCGTAGAAAGTACCATTCCGCAGGGGTGACCCAACTGAAGGAAAGTAATAGAGGTCAGTAGATCTAGGAAAATAAATAAACCTAGCTAGAGGTGATCTCAACGGGGGGTTGCCCCCCCTCCCCCCGCAGTGGCCGGCACTTCCGACGGCAGGTCGCCGGTAGCACTCGCGGCCTGTGACCGTCTCGCGCTGAACTAACGCAAGTTACTATTGATAGTTTTTGGTGGTCTTGTTATTGATTAATGTTTTATGAAACAGTCTAAAATTTCTCGAGTTCGATTAGTAACGCAAAAATTTCTGTTTTATTTGTATGAGAGTCCTTATCCCCCTACCACAGAGGTGAGGGGTCTCAAACCATCATAAAAAAATTCCTGCCTCCAAAACACCCATATACCAAATATGGTTCCATTTGATTAATTAGTTCTCGAGTTATGAGGAAATTTGTATTTCATTTGCATAGGAGCCCCCCTCCTAAAGTCGAGAGGGGTCCTAATTCACCATAGAAAAAATTGTTGCCTCCAAAAACCTTCACATGCCAAATATGGTTCCATTTGCTTGATTAGCTCTCGAGTTATGAGGAAATTTGTATTTCATTGGTATGGGAGCCCCCCCCCACCCTCATAGGGGTCATAATTCTCCTTCTAAATAGGGGAGGGGTCTCGATTAACCATAGAAAAAATTCTTGTCTGCAAAACTACCCACATATCAAATTTTGTTCCATTTACTTGATTAGTTCTCGAGTTATGTAGAAATATGTGTTTCATTTGTATGGCAGCCCCCCTCTTAGTGGGGGGAGGGGTTTATAACCATCATAAGAACCTTCCCTGGCCCCGAAAACCCCTATATGCAAATTTTCACGCCGATCGGTTCAGTAGTTTTTGATTCTATAAGGAACATAAGGACAGACAGACAGAAATCCATTTTTATAGGTATAGATTACTTGGCCAACAGTTATGATCGGTGCACTAGCACTGGCTTGTGCAGGGTTGTGGAGATTTTTTGCATACGATCGTAGGTGCATTGGTTTTTTGGCCACTTCTTCGTATTGTTGTGCAGCACCTCGGGGTGCCAGAAGAAGCATCTGTTTTTACCACAATGTTTGGGTTTGTAGTATTCTTGCAGGCACTGGACTGAGCAGGATATCTTCGATGCAGTTGAAGCCACCGCGATTTGTTTCGACTCGCTGCTGTAGTTCTCCTTATGGAATGAACGAACGGGCGGTGAGGTGGGCGTTACCTTTCGATACCCGTGTTTCATCCCGAGTAGTCTTATTATCCCTAATGGACAAGTAGAGAAACAATGACGCTTGCTGCCTCCGACAAAGAAGAAATCCACTCGCTGAAGGCCGCCAGATTGACTGTGGTGAGCATTTTACGGTGTTGTCCCCAGTCAAGTTTAGGCGACGACTATAACTTGCCGGCAAGTGGAAGAGCAAAATTATATGTATCATGTATGAGGACAATACAAATCCGTCTACGCTGACGCAGAAGTTTTGAACATTCACCGCAGAATCCACCGACGATTCTACTTTGTCTTCCTGAATTGTCACTAGAGACGTCGCTCAGTGTTTGTCGGCTCGAGTTGTCGGAACAGTATTTTTAAAGCTGACAGTAATCCAGAAGCGTTTTACAATCAGATTACAGTCTGGGAACATGAAAGATGCAACTGGTTGTAACCGACTATTGACTAGTTTATCCAGTATACGTCGGATTCTCGAGCGTCCTTCGCGATAAACTTAGCTCTTGCTTGGAAGGATTCATAATCTATCGCTGTTGCTCGCGTAACCATCGCATTTTCACTGCTGTACCAGCATAGTTTTTGCTTTCCGCCTTAGCTCCTCCTGTTATTTGTTTCAGAGAATTCTCGTATCAAGTATGCTCTTGCCGCTGCTACTGCTGGTACTCACAAAATTGCTGGACGTTTTCATCATTCTAACAACATGCATCAGAAAAAGTATAGTAATCTTTGGTATTATCTTTTGCTATTCCTATTGCGTGATATAATGCGGATTCATGTATCGACTTTTCTAATAAGGATAGTTTAATGGAATTATCCATAAAGGTGGATGGTAAAACCGTACTGGTAAACATATGAATCTAACGGTCGAGAAGAGTAAAATAGCACCGATATGTAAAGGTGCTAAAAATTCAACTTTAAGGACAAGGTCGTCAGAGTCCATTTATGGCAGTCAGTATGGCACCGAATATCTCCCTTCCCTTCCCTTTTTCAGTGAATCAACATGCTTCCATAAACTCGGGAAACCATCACAAAAAATAAAATTAGTTCAACTAACCTGCTAGCCGTAATCAGATCTTGCAACTCGAAGCACTAAACATTGCGTTCTACAGGTTCTATTACTTTTTGGGGCATAACTTATACTAACTACTGAGATTTCTGCCCAATTTAAATTCATCACTATATTTTCACTTTTTCGCCGTCGATTTTTCTTTAATTTTTTGACGTAGGACTACGTCTTACGGCAAGTTTTGAGTTAGGGTGTCATTCCAACAAATCGAAAAATGCGAGCGTCACGAAAAATGAAAGGTTTTGAGCGCAAATAGCTCAGCGGTTTTCCGATCGATTTTCAATATTCTTACACCAATCGATTGGAAAATCTTCTAAGAATTGACAAAAATAAAGAAAAGTGTGGATTCTTGATGTTGAACTATTGAAAACTTGAAAATAATGAAACTATGTTTTACCAGAATTCTTGCTTCGTGATTGGTTGGAAGATTATTTACGATGATCTAAACCTATACCAATTTGATATCTGTGCTTGGGAAGTAAGCCAAAACAAGTGACAAAGTTTCCTCATTTCAACAAGTTTTCTTAACATTGCGGTTCAACCAGGACATTTTGATGTCCTTGCTTGGGAAGTACGCCAGAGAGAGTGACAAAGCCCCCTCGTCCAACAGATTTCTTACGAACGCGATTGAACCTAGTCCAATTTGATGTCTGTGTTAGGGAAGTGTGTCAGAAAAATGACACAAGTTCGTTGACCCAACAGATCGCAAATTCTTTACTGCGAGACGATTAAACCTCGGCGAATTTGATATCTGTGATGAAAAAATGTGCTACAGCTGTAGTGTTCGGTTATAATACGACTCTGTATGAATACGCATGCTTGCCGTTTCATTAGAATTGTAGTGAAAAGATGTTGATAAAATAGGATTGAATTGGTAAAATCCCTTCAACGGGGAAACCATGGATAATAAAAACAATCTTTAGTTCAGTTAGGTAGCAGGAAAGCAATAGTTTGTGTTCTTGATTTCGTTGAATTGTTTTCAAATGCACAATCTTTTGAGAATTGGACGTATGCAATGTTACTACTATGATAAATGTTACATACAACGCATGTAGCATGTATATATGTTGCATATAGCATGTATACATGAAGAATCGAATGATTACAAGCATGAATACATACTACTATCACTACAAAGAGACTTACGTAGTCCTGCGTCACCTATATATGCGGTCGTGTCTTGTACACAACCCCTCTAATTTTTTCCGGCCGTGCCATTCATCACATTACTCGCGAAACTTAACTTGAAGCACAGAAAACCCGAACAGCTATCTGGTAAGAGGCCATCCATATATCACGTGGACAGCTTAGAGGGGGGTGGGGGGTATGAAAATGTCCACGCTTGTCCACGGAAGGGGGGAGGGGGTATGGAAAATGTCCACGTGGACAAGTTTTTTTTTTCATACAGAAAATAGGAATTAGAAATAGCAATATTGAATTAATTGTACATATTAGCATTAATCATTGATCAGTGATTGTTTTTGGGCTCAAACAAAGTTTTATCTTCTAAGGCATATGTTGACCTAAACACATGAACCGAGCATTACGAGAGCACAGATCTGGCATAAATCTTGATGAAAAGATTAAGCCTGCGCTAGTACTCATAGATGTTGATTGCCTAGTCTGACATTTGATGTAAGGTACCCCGGGGCAAGTGGGAATACGGGGTAAGTGGGAACGGAGCTCATAACTCTCTTCAACCTCAGTTTTTCCAACCGAACCCTTCTAGAAATGAAAGATACAACTCACAGCTTACAACTTACTGGGATTATATTCGTGGAAACGAATCTCAAGTGAAACGCGATCCTTCGTCTTTCTGGAAGTTCACCAAAAACCGTAGTAAGTGCGGCGGAGTTCCAAATACCGTCTTTTATATAGATACGACAGTGAGTGACGCAGAAGATTCTGCAAACCTATTTGCTGATTTCTTCCAAACTGCGTATTGCAACGACCCTCCGATAAATCAACATGATGCAGTCCGAAATATACGAACGTTCCACTTATATTTTCCTCCAATGAGGCTATCGTTAAGCGATATATCATCCGCTCTCTTGACAGTAAACTCCTCTAAAGGACCTGGTCCTGACGGATTATCGCCGCTATTTCTGAAACATTGCGCTACAACACCGGCAGTCCCTCTCAGATTGATCCTGAAAAGTTCCCTTGCTACTGAAGTTTTCCCTCGTGCTTGGAAACATGCTTCGATTACCCCAATTCATAAATCTGGCAACTTGAATAACGTTGAAAACTACAGAGGTATCTCGGTCTTAAACAGCATATCAAAAGTCTTTGAGAAAATAGTTCATCGCTCGCTATACGCAGCGGTTCACCACGTAATTACTGAATATCAACACGGGTTTGTAAAAAATCGCTCCACTGTCTCTAACCTCATGTGCTTTGTAACTAACACGTTGAGGCGCATAGAGAAACGCCAACAGGTAGACGCAATATACATTGACTTCGCTAAGGCCTTCGATAAGGTTTCACACGCGCTAGCTGTTGAAAAAATGAGGCGTCTAGGTTTGCCGGATTGGATTTGTAACTGGTTGTACTCTTATTTGACTGGCCGGACGGCTTCCGTGAATGTTCAAGGAACGCACCGGTACGGTCACCATATAATGTTACTCACACCAATAAAATTGAAAGCGTTCAACGTGCATTCATTCGGTATGCTCTGCGCCGTTTGCCATGGCAGAACCCGCTACACCTTCCTGCTTATGAAAATCGTTGCCGGTTAATAAGACTCAGTACGCTAGCAGAAAGAAGAGTATTGTCGCGAAGATTATTTATTTTCGACTTACTAACGGGGGCCGTCGATAGCAATCACCTCCTGAAGCAGTTGAACATCCACGCGTCGTAGTCTGCGAAATTACGCGTTGCTTTGGACCCCGACGCATCGAACAACGTATGGCCATAATAACCCGCTTCATGCTTGTTGTAGGCATTTCAATGAAGTAAACCATTTATTTGACTATAATATTAGCAAAAGTAGGTTTAGAAATGCAATAATTAATTCAGAAAATTAGAGTCCAAAATACATAAATCACCATACATGTCCATGCTAGGGTGATTTATATATTTTGGACAGGCGTTACGCGTACTCTATTTTGGACTTTTACGGCAAAATCAAATGGAAAATGTCCAAAATAGAGTGGGCGTAATGCTTGTCCAGATTACATAAATCACCCTATTTTAACTACAACTGGTAACAAAAAGTGGCGAATACATGTTGTGTCTATACTATGACATTATGTGTGACTGCTGACTGGTCACCGCACATAAGAAAATGTTCGCTTATTATCATTATTCGAGATAGCAGAAACAATACGCACCGTAGACAACGTGTCCATTGCATCTATCTTCGACAGTTCTACTCCTGGCAGCGACTATTAATACAAGAGAGAGAGAGAGAGAGAGAGAGAGAGAGAGAGAGAGAGAGAGAGAGAGAGAGAGAGAGAGAGAGAGAGAGAGAGAGAGAGGGGTGGGGGGGGGGGGTGGGTAGACGGCTCTAAGTAACAAGTAACCCTGAGATTTCGTTTGCTTATTTCCAAATGCATACCGGGTTTCCTATGAACCGTATAATAGGTAACTTGCCGTACCTATATTATGGAAGTCAAGCGTCTTTAACTCCGTGTTGAACGAATCTTCTCTGTATTTTCCCAGAAAAATAGGCAAAACTTATTTACTCATAGTCCTGCAAACATAATGCTCTTTTTCAGCTAACCACAATGGTTTTTCTTGATGGTGTTGTCCACTGGAAAACGTAGTCTATTGCACAGTAAAGAAAGTTGCAATCATTGAATAAGCAGCAATTCACTGGAATTGAATGAAGTTGGTTGAAGGTAAATGCTATTATGCTTATCAATTCGAAGCCTTCAATATGTCGATCTTTTCGATCGAAAACAGACAGTGGGGATAAAATACCCTGAATTCATATATAGGGGAAAATGATATAATATGTTCCCACCAGAATAAATGGATATATCTCAATCGTGCTCCTCTCGATTAACGTTACAACTAAGAAAGTATATTAGTATTGAAGCAAACAAACGTTTCCCTAATGAGGTGAATCACTTCTGCATAAAATATTCAATATGAGATGAATATATATATATTATATTTTAATTTGTTTGATTACGATGCTTGTCTCATACTGTATGGACCATTTTACGAATTGACAACATTGCTGATATTGATATTACTTTTCCGTGTGGCATTATTAACATCAACGATATACCGTGTCTCCTATCATCGTAAAATGCTCTATGGGATTTGACAGCTTCAAGATTGAAAATACAATGGACCTATGTCGAAAATATTGAATGCGTATTAAATATTTTAGCACCCGAGTAAAAATATTTAAAATGCACTACAATAATTAAAATATTTAGAGTAATCTACCCCGCGGTTTCCTATCGCGTTTTCGTCTGAAATTTAGAACTTTTTGGAACTTTATTTCACACAATCAAATAGGGTAGACACCAGTAATAGTGGGTGTACCAGTAATAGTGGAAACTCGAAACATTTCACAATTTTGGCGGGTTTTAGAATATTTTCAAGAGAATTTAAATTTTCTAGTGTTAAATATATATTTGTTAACCGTTTTATCTAAGGTACATGTAGTTAAAATTAGAATGTTCGCACAGAAATTACAAATTACTTTTGAACAGACTAGTAAGGTGCTAATAAGTTGGCTAAGAAATTCGTAACAATTCATAGTATTTCAACAAGCCTACGCTGTTATCCACCTACTGCCATGCTCACTACACGCGTTGCTAAGGGCGGTAAACAAAATTCCACTATTACCTATAGGCAGATTTTCCACTATTAGAGGAACATTACCACTACTTTAGGAGCACAGACTAATTTCAGGAAAAGCAATCTTTTAGATATATTAACCAACAGAATGGTATAATTTTGGTATGTATTTGAAGGAAACATTATGGTGCTCCATATTATCAAATAGTTTAATTGGAAACTGGTGCATTGAGCATTCTTATTGTCTTTAAATACTATCCCCTGACATAATCCCTCCATTACTGGAGCATCTACCCTAACAGCAATCAGTATAGATTTTAACAAAAAAAAAAACCTTGCGGAATTAACACAAAAAATGATTAAAACCAATTAATTTTCGTTTTGGTTTTACAACAAGTGACAAGACTGGTTTTATCCAATTTTGAAGTTTCCAGTTAGTTTTACATTTTTATTAGTGCTAGTAAAGAAAACAAATTGAGACGTCTTATACTCAAGGAAGGCGTTTTATACCTGTTTCCCCGAAGAACCGAAAGATGTTTTATCCAACAGACATCCTTTCTGTTACGTTCGTACACATAAGAGTTTGGCCCTTTTTCGTTTCGTTACCTAGGCATTATTTACGCTTTTCGCATTCGCCAACAATTTTGAATGAGTTTCTGGTTAGTGATATTTATTTAAATCTAACATACATTATGTACCCATATCAGTTTTTTCCTAGCTTTTTCACAACAAAGAGAAATCAAATGGTTGGTGAAATGTCACTTGGAAAAACACCATTACTATAAATTCCACATTCTATACATTTTTTATATATGCAAACATCGACTCGATCTGACGAGAAGCATAAAATCTGCTGGATGATGTATTCTGATAATAGAAGAGCAAAATATGTTCAACCCTCATGTCAATATTAGGTATAGAATTTGATTCCAATTAACGCAAGCGCCGTCATTCTGTAATGCTTCGCTCCAGCTATACTTCTTAATAACTCTGATACAAAAAAGATTACTCACGCATATTGCCCATCTAATCAAATGATAAAGAACAGATGCAATCACATTTCTCTGTTTTAAAAACCGAATGGAAAAATACGAACTACTATTGTATCTTCTTTAAATTATTATGTAGATTATTGCGCAACGATAACAGGGATAGTCAAAAACACATATAAAGTACAGTTTTGATTTCAACTTCGAACATTTCTGTATAAAATGCTCGTTAATATTGCTAATAGGATAAAATATGCTTATCGTATAAAGAACATTTCAATAAACACGACGGTGTACGGGTGTATAATAAGTGTAAGATTTTATTCAATATGCAGTATTTTAATACGAAGTGTTTGAGATTTGAATCTTTTCGAAGATTGAGTTAAATCGGTATTATTGGGAGCGTTAAAACGAACAATGATTGATTTTAGCAGCAATTAACGGGAAATTAGCAATCATTAACTTTTCGTCGGAGAGCCCAATTTCGGAAGCAGTTTTTGGGCCCAAAAGCGGGGTTCTGTTTGTAAAAATGTAAATACTGCATTCTTCTTGTCAATCTGAACACAGTAAATATATTTTCATGAACAGAATTTTTGTTTCAAACAAAAAACTGCTTTTAAAATTGGCAGAATCGATGACGACTGATTTCACCGGTGCACTCTTAGAAAGTTTTCAACATATATTGCACAGCATTAGAGCCGTCCAATTAGCTTCGAGGTTGTCGTCGTTGTTTTTGTTTGTTTATATTTGATACCTTTTAACCATTTGTAGTCGTTCAGGTCTGTGGGTAAGCTTATACTATGTTACAATTATGCTTTCGTTCAATCAGTGCTTGCAAGTTTGCTGCTTTCAAAAATTCAACAGTTCTGTTTAAAGTGCTGATATCGTCACGCAGTATTTCTTGCGAGGGTGTGCTTCGAGGTACGATGCTGATCTACTAAGCCAGTCGTCATATGTTCGAATTTCGGCGGGGATCGTTGCACTGTAATTGTCCTGTACTCTAATACCAGCTGCAAAGTGTTCGTTAGCAATGTTATCAAATGCATTCTTCTTCCACACCTTATTCCTTATTCCTTATTAATTCCTTATTGGTCACAGGGATCACCTTGGTCGGCAAAATGGGCTACCATCAGTATTTCCAGATTCTTGATAGAGCTACCAGGTTTCTTGTTATAAAGATCTTGGCGATCAGTAGCACCACTGACGAACTGACATGACTCATAGAAGAAAATCCTTCAAAAACCATCGTCCTACACATTTTGCTTGCACACTAGTACCCTCTGTTATGCATGTTGCGGAGTAGCTTGCATTTGCAGGGTTTTATACTGTAGGTTTTTTACATTTGCAGGGGTTTATACTGTAGGGTTTTCACATTTGTATGGTTTTATACTGAAAACTCGAAGCAACACTCGAGCGCCGCGGTGTGGTCATGTTGCGAAACATGGTTTTTAGAAAAATAAGTGGTTTTTGAATGGACGATGGAATTAACGCGAGTGTCTCGTCTGTTTGTCTGTGGAAGTGGTTTGTCTGTTTGTCACTCTCAGTTCAATTGAAGTATGCAATTATTTTATTAGTTCAATTTGTCACAACACGAAGTTTGTCAGGTCAGCTAGTAGTTTATACAGGGATACCTCGATATAAGACAACCTCGTTATAAAACAACCTCGATATAAGACAATTCGATATAAGACAATTTTTACCTCGATATAAGACAAATTGCTTTGACATAGTTGGTAACGACACCTGAGCCAATTTTCCAATCCAAAACCGGCGCCATAAAAATGTTCATTTTTTTTAAATATTGCTAAAAATTGTAAAAAACTAATAGCTCAAACAATAAAAAATAGTTCAAAAAATGTAAACACACAACACAGAACAAAATTGGCGACTGCTAATGCAAAAATGTTTAAAAAAATCATGTTTCGATATAAGACAATTTCGACATAAGACAACTTTTTGAAATTATAAATTGTCTTATATCGAGGTATACCTGTATAGGTATACGATAATTGTATTGGTAAAATAGTGCTTGAAATATAAGTTGTCATGACTACTGGCTCACAAGAATAAGCTTACTGCAGTGAACCCCCGTTCGTTTGAACGATTCCTCATGCAAACTAACGGGGTTCGTTTTTAATTTGAACAACTAGCAACCCTAAATATGCTGAAACTTGTATGAACTGGCCGCCCTGCTCTTTGTTATTGTTTTGGTGATTTGATTTAGTCTCGTTTAGTTGGTAGTTGCAAGCAGCGAATATGTTATTCTCCGATCGGATTTCTATCGTATTCGTTGGGAAGCGAAATGTGAAACTGATTAAACTAGGATTAAACACGCTAGATCAGTACAAATAAATCGTGTTTATGTGCATTGTCTGCGAAGGCAAATGTTGCCATATTGAGAATGACATTTGAACCATTTTTAATTTGCACATCGTGCAAACCAGCGGGGTTCAAATTAAAAAGTGTTCAGATTAAAAACGGTCAAACGAACGGGGGTCCACGGTATACTCATCATGGCTACGATGGATGGGATCCAGTGCTGTGTGAAAATCTCGGGTGGATTGCCGGACTCATTCAAATCTTGCAGGAGACTTCGACAACGAGATGGTCTTTCCTGCCTGTTATTCAACATTATGTGTGAAGGTGACGAGCGGCGATCGAAATGCGAGGCACGATTTTCAATAAATCCAGTCAATTTATCTGCTTTGCTAACAACTTGGAACCATCTTTTGTGGAGTGAAAGAGAATGGTATATGGAGGCGAAGAATGAACCTTGAGCTCCAGCGTCTCTACGGCGAACCCAGTATTCAGAAAATGGTTAAAGCTGGACGGATACGTTTGGCAGGACATGTTGCTGTCGGACAAAAAAAAATTGTTTTCGCATTGATTCCGGTAGGCACCAGACGTTAAGGGGCATAACGAGCGAGGTGGCACGACCAAGTGGAGCGAGATTTGGCAAGTACTGGGCGCTCACAGAACTGGAGACCAGCTGCCATTTTTTTTTATTTTACGAGTAGGGAAATCTGCTAAGCACATGAGAAGATACGGTACTATCAGACACCTGCGAAGACAACTCAGTGTGTGGGGTTAGGTATCCCAACCCCCCTAATGGGGCGTGAGGATCCAAACCCACTAAAATCCTACTCGAGTCTCCAGCTTCATCCCCCCTGGCAGCACCCTTTACTTCAGGGAGGGGCTATTGTGTTTAACGCACTCTCTTAGATAACTACATAGATACGCACTCGCCACTCTCAAGCACATGAGACGATAGGTGCTTTCCAGCTTAGCCAGATAGATTTTGATACCTAACGCCGATGACACCGGTCCGCCATACCTGAGTATGGACTGGACCACGTTGGCTAATAGCCTTCGCTAGCTGCCATATACCGCACAGCTATTAAACATCATACGAGACAATGCCGAAATAGCTGTGGAAGCCTTCTTGCAGGCATAGTCGACGTGGCTCCCGAACTTGAGCTTTTCGTCGACCATGACTCCCAGGAGTTTTAAGGACCGCGTTGACGAAATAGTGCAGTCCCCGACGCTGATATTTGCTTGCTGCACCGACTTGCGGTTGTTCACCATGATAACCTCCGTTTTATGATGCGCCAGCTCCAGTTCTCTGGAGCGCATCCAATGTTCAACGATGCTTATAGAGTAAGCAGCCGACAACTCAACCTCTTTGATAGATTCACCGTAGACTTCCATGGTGATGTCGTCCGCAAAGCCGACTCCTACCGGGAACTTTAGCTTCAACACCTCGTCATACATGACGTTACACAACTCCGGACCCAGTATGGAACCTTGCGGAACCCCTGCGGTGATTGGAACGCACTTCTGATTCTCCTCCATGTTGTAGCATAGCGCACGATTGTGGAAATAATTTTTCAGAATCCTGTACAGCGACACTTGGACACTTGGACGTACCGAAACGAGTTGGCTATGGAGGCCCAACTAGCGCTATTAAACGCATTTCTCACGTCGAGCGTGACAACGGCGCAATAGTGGATACCTGTCCTCTTGCGCTGGATTGCCACCTCGGCTGCCTTAGTGACAGACAAGATGGCATCCACCGTAAATTTGCCTTTTCGGAAGCCGAATTGGTTCCTTGGCAGACCGTTTATACCCTCAGTGTACTGTACGAGTCTGTTAAGGATAATCCTCTCCAGCACCTTGCCGGCAGTATCAAGCAGACAGATCGGCGTATCTGACGAGGAGACACTCGGAGGTTTTCCCGGCTTCGGCAATAGGACCAGGTTCTGTAGCATCCATCTGTCCGGGAAGTGGCCATCTTCCAGGCATCTACTCATTACTGCCCTGACCAGCTACCATGGACCGAATTAAATGGCGGAATTATGTTACGCAGGTCTTGGCATATAAATTTATTTCCATACCTAAGTACTTATAGATATGTTTAATTACTTATGCTTACACTTATTATACAGGCGATAGGGAATTTTTACGCTCTAAGCGATACAAAACAACCATTTATTATTCACAGGCGACTCAGTAATAATTTCCAAAATATTTATACAATTACGCAATTCATTTTAGTGTATTGTAGTGCTTCGAGCAAAATGTGAATATAAACTAACTTGCGTAAATTTTATCCTAGGCATAACTACGGACCAAGCCCGAAACCTATCTAGACTGAACATGTCGTAAAAACTGAGAAAGATCTCTTACCATTTTTCCAATTAGTGGGTTAGGTTAGAAATATACCCAAGTAACCAATAAGCATTTCCAATGCAATTTAAAAGCAAGCCAATAAGCATTTAAGTTGCCTTAAATGCTACTTAAATGCTATTTTGGCAAAATAAGCGGCTACTTTACTGCTAGCCCTCTTATAGTGCTGACAATGCTTATTTGCAGCTAGTTACCAACAAGAAGAATTTAAATAGAGTTGTGCATGCCAATTTACAACAGTTATGCAGTCAAAAAGCTGGTAAACAACAACCTGCAGTATAAAACGCCAGGGATGATAATAAACGACTGATTTACTGCTTATTTTAATGCTTATTGGTTACCTGGGTAGTAATTCAGCTTAATCGATTGCATTGCAATTGCAAACTATACACCTTTATCATGATACAAAATCGTAAAGATTGAAATTCACGGAACATGAAACATTTTGCTTCTTTTCTTTCACCTCTAATATTAATATTAAATTGATAGTCATGACACAGCTCTTAAATACTACTGCTAACTGCTTCTATCTGACCTTTTCCACATTGAACAGTGGAACAATATAGAAATATGGTATCATGATAACTTGCTTTGATAAAATAGACAACATTATTATCTTATGCCTTACCTTTTTGTGATTCGAATTTTCGATTAATTCGAAGCAATTTTTTTTCCTAAGACATTTCCATTCTTGACCAGTGTGCATTCTTTTATAATTGTAACTGCAGGCTCCGTCTTTCAAAACCAATCAAACGTTTCAATTGTTAAATCTATACCTACACTCTACACGAAACAGCGCTGAAGTAATAACGTAGGCTATGCCAATAGGCGGAATATACGGAGCGAAGGCGTATTATTCAAGAAGTATTGCTATTAGTAAGCAACGAAAGCATCAAATTTACTGCCATAGATCAGCGATCCTTGAAATTTTTTAATATTTGACTTCATAGATCATTCTCGTGCATCTTTGGATATAACAGCGTGGTAGCATTAACATATAATTAATCAATTATTCTATCAATATCGATTCAAAATAATTACTTAAGTCGTCTTTATTACTCAGGGTAACGGCGGCGAGTTAAATCTTCGGCACTCTTTTTAGACTACTTCGTCATGATCGTCGGATCGCCACTTTAGAATACGAAATCGAGATTGAGTGTCAGTCGTAAATTATATACCTTACTACGTCGTGGGGTATAATTTCAAGTGAGCTTGTTACGTACAAAGATAGGCTTGTAAGCAGCCTTTAATTGAATAACGCAAACTAGCAAAGATGCGAGAGGGTTAAATAAATAGAGAAAAATAAACAAGCGAAGTCGTTCGATGATTTATCGCTAATTCAGTTATTTCTCCTTCTTAGTTTGAATAGTTATCTATCTATACCTATAAAAATGGATTTCTGTCTGTCTGTTGATATATTCCTTATATAATCGAAAGCTACTGAACCGATCGGCAAGAAAATTTGCATGTAGGGGTTTTTGGGGCCGAGGAAGGTTCTTATGATGGTTAGAGGCCCCTCCCCCCACTAAAAGCGGGGCTCCCATACAAATCTATACCTATAAAAAAGGATTTCTGCCTGTCTGTCTGTCTGTCTGTCTGTCCGTATGTTCCTTATAAAATCGAAAACTAATGGACCGATCGGCGTGAAAATTTGCATGTAGAGGTTTTTGGGGCCAGGAAAGGTTTCAGTGATGGTTAGAGACCCCTCCCCCCACTAAGAGGGGGGGGGGGGCTCCCATACAAATGAAACACATATTTCTGCATAACTCGAGAACTAATCAAGCAAATAGAACAAAATTTGGCATGTGGGTGTTTTTGGTGACAAGAATTTATTCTATGGTAAATTGGGACCCCTCCCCTCTTTAGGAGAGGAATTATGATTCCTCTCCCCTTTAAGAGGGGGGCCTTTCATACAAATGAAATACATATTTCCTCATAACTCGAGAACTAATCAAGTAAATGGAACAAAATTTGGCATGTGGGTGTTTTTGGAGACAAAAATATTTTCTATGATGAGTTGGGACCCCTCCCCACTTTAGGAGGGGGGATCCTATACAAATGAAATACAAATTTCCTCATAACTCGAGAACTAATCAAGCAAATGGAACCAAATTTGGCATGTGAAAGTTTTTGAGGGCAAGAATATTTTCTATGGTGAATTAGGACCCCTCCCCACTTTAAGATGGGGGGCTCCTATACAAACGAAATACAAATTTCATCATAACTCGAAAACTAATCAAGCAAATGGAACCAAATTTGGCATGTGGGTGTTTTTTAAGACAAAATTTTTTTCTATGATGAATTGGGACCCCTCCCTACTGTAGGAGGGGGGGGGCTTCTACACAAAAGAAATACAAATTTCCTCATAACTCTAGAACTAATCAAGCAAATGGAACCAAATTTGGCATGTGGGAGATTTTGGAGTTTTGAATTTATTTTGTGATAGTTAGAGACCTCTCACCCCTGTGGTAGGGGGATATGGACTCTCATACAAATAAAACAGAATTTTTTGCGAAACTCAAAAACTAATCGAACTCGAGAAATTCGAGACTCTTCCATAAAACATTAGTCAATAACAAGACCACAAAAGCTATCTATAGTAACACTAGATCATTCAGGACGAGACGGCCGCGAGTATTGCCGGTGAGCCGCCGTTGGAAGCGCCGCCCACTGGGGGAGGCAACTCCCCGCAGAAATCACTACTGTCTAGGTTTATTTGTTTTCCTAGGTCTACCTGGGTTTCCTGGAATGAGCGACAGCGAGTAAGGATTGGATCGCGGAATGGTACTTTCCACAAAAAAGTTTTTCGTGAAATGGTACATTCCGCTTAAGGTTTTTCGTAAAATGATATTCGGCGAAATGTTGTACAATCATGGCAAATATTACTATCCGCTTTCTGGCTATACAATGAGGGGACAGGGGACTTGTTTTCTACTTTACTGTGAGGAAAAATTGCAAATTTGTATATTAAACTACCCATTCCTGGTAACTAATAAGCATTGACATAAGCAGCAAATCAGCGTATCTGGCATTTTATACTGCACGTTGTTGTATATTAGCTTTTTGACTGCATAGGTGTTGTAAATTGGCATCCAAAATTGTATTCAAATTCTTCGTGTCGGTAATTAGCTGTAAATTAGCATTGTCAGCACTATAAGAAGGTTATCAGTAAAGTAGCTGTATATTTTGCCAAAATAGCATTTAAGTAGCATTTAAGGCGACTTAAATGCTTATTGGCCTACATTTGAATAGCATTGGTGATGCTTATTGGTTACCTGGGATGCTTTCATAGTTACGTAACTGCCTAAATGAATCATCTAAGGTTGAACTCCTCAGAAACTTGCAAAACTAGAGATTGTGACAAAGATCATCCGAGATTCATGATATATGTACAACACAGGTTATTTTGTGGCAATACGAAGTTTGTCGGGTCAGCTAGTCTATGCCTATAAAAATGGATTTCTGTCTGTCCGTATGTTCCTTATAGAATCGAAAACTACTGAACCGATCGGAGTGAAAGTTTGCATGTAGAGGTTTTTGGGGCCAGGTAAGGTTCTTATGATGGTTAGAGACCACTCCCTCCACTAAAATGGGGGGCTCCTATACAAATGAAACACGAATTTCTGCATAACTCGAGAACTAATAAAGCAAATGGAACCAAATTTGGCATGAGGGTGTTTTGGGAGACAAAAATTTTTTCTATGGTGAATTGAGACCTCTCCCCTCTTTAGAAGGGGAATTATGACCCCTCTCCCCTTTAAGAGGGGGGACTTCAGCCCCACGCAGAAATCACCTCTATCTAAATTTATTTATTTTCCTAGATCTACTGACCTCTATTACTTTCCTTCAGTCGGGTCACTCCTGCGAAATGGTACTTTCTACGAAAAGATTTTCCATGGAATGGTACATCCCGCGTAAGGTGTTTCACGAAATGGTATTCTGCGAAACTCTATATTCCGCGTAGTGGTCAACCGAGAATTGGTGTTCCACAAAATGGTATTCGGCGAAATGGTTTGTAATGATGGCGAATATTTAAATGTTATCCACTCTATTTTATCAGGCTAAGCAATGGGGGGAGTTGTTTTCTACTTCACTGTGAGGAAAATTTATATATTAAAATACCCATGAACTCCCCAGAAACTTGCAAAACTCGAGATTGTGACAAAGGTCATCCGAGATTCACGATTTATGTACAACACAGTTTAATTTGTGGCAATACGAAGTTTGTCGGGTCAGCTAGTCTATGCCTATAAAAATGGATTTCTGTCTGTCTGTGCGTATGTTCCTTATAGAATCGAAAACTACTGAACCGATCGGCGTAAAAATTTGCATGTAGGTAGGGGTTGTTGTAGCCGGGAAAGGTTCTTATGATGGTTAAAGAACCCTCTAGACTCTTCCATTCAGACCAAAAACTATCTGCAGCCCCCCGCAGAAATCCCCTCTGTCAAGGTTTATTTGTATTCCTAGGTCTACTGATCTCTATTACTTTCCGAGTAAGGAGAGGATCACCCCGAGGATCGAAATGGTACTTTCCACGAAAAAGTTTTCCGTGAAGTGGTACATTCCGCGTAAGGTTTTTCGCGAAATGGTATTCGGCGGCATGTTCTACAATCACGGCGAATATTTAAGTGCTATCAGCTTTATTTTATCTAGTTAAGTAACGGGGGGGATTGTTTTCTACTTTAGGAAAATTTGTAAATTAAACTACCCATACTATCATACTGACGTAACTGCCAAAATGAATTATCTAACGTTGAGCTCCTCAGAAACTTGCTAAACTCGAGATTGTGACAGATTAACGATTTATGTACAACACATTTTAATTTGTGGCAATACGAAGTTTGTCGGGTCAGCTAGTAATACATAAAAAAGGTGTGCAATTATAATTGGCTTTATTTATTCCATGATAATGTACAATATATGAAGGACGTAATACGTCTTTTCTACTACTGTAATTGAGGTTACATGACTAATAATTACGCTGGTATGTCTCTTTTCATTACAGGTTTTCCACATTTGAAGACTTCCTTCGGATCAGCCACTAGTCCTTGCTTACCAGGTAAGATTCTGATTTTGTCAGCTCCCGCTTTTGTCCGCTTTTTGGTTTTGTTCAACATTTATGCTTCAAAACATGGATTTTTTAGCTTTTCATTCTATTTGATGCTATTTCGATACCTTGTGGAGAGCAATAACAAAAATGTAAATCCATTTTTCACGTGATTTTTCACGCGTAGCATGTAGTACTTTATATGTGAAGCTTACCGAACTCTCATACATTATGCAACGTAACTTGCGCGTCTGATTTGTCTCACAAAAATTATGTTACTTGATCCAGTAGATAAATGTCAAGTTGAGTCAAGTGTTGACAAAAAATTTGATTTAAATTCGTAGAAAAACAATAAAATTGTTAATATTCTATGTACGGTTTTATTTTCTTGATAGATTATGCACACGAACACTCGAGAAAATATTGCCAGTAATGTTTTATGGGCTTAACGGGCAACTATATATATCACCATTTTTTAAAGTTTTCAACTATTTTTTGAACAAAAAGTATAAAGGTCTGTGCCTACGAGCACGAACACAATTCGACCATGCCTAACATTTTTCAAACGTTCAACAGTCCGTTACCTATCCTAATGATATGCTGTAGTGCTGTAGTGAATTACTTACTTACTTATGTGTCCATGTGCTGTAGTGAATGCCTTCAAATATCATTTTTATCAATTTGCATATCATTTTTAACAGTTGATAGTTCCACTGAGATCAGACCACACTTGCACATTCTTTAAAGATGAGCGGTGATATTGTACAGTGGACCCCCGTTCGTTTGAACGATTCCTCATGCAAACTAACGGGGTTACTTTTTAATTTGAACAACTGGTAACCCGAAATATGCTGAAACCTGTGTGAACTGGCCGCCCTGCTCTTTGTTATTGTTTTGGTGGTTTGTTTTAGTTGGCAGTTGCAAGTGCGAATATTGCATTTTCCGATCGGATTTCTCTCTTAATCGTTAGGAAAACGAAATGTGAAACCGATTAAACACGCTAGGTCAGTACAAACGAATCGTGTTTATGTGCATTGTCTGCATGAACAAATGATGTCATGTTGAGAATGACATTTGAACCATTTTTAATTTGCACGTCGTGCAAACCAACGGGGTTCAAATTAAAAAGTGTTCAGATTAAAAATGGTCAAACGAACGGGGGTCCACGGTATTTTGATTATTTTTATTTGATTTTTAGCGCCTTTAGGCCGTTCCCAACGCAAAGTTTCAATTATGTTGTGTGTGTGTGTGTGTGTGTGTGTGTGTGTGTGTGTGTGTGTGTGTGTGTGTGTGTGTGTGTGTGTGTGTGTGTGTGTGTGTGTGTGTGTGTGTGTGTGTGTGTGTGTGTGTGTGTGTGTGTGTGTGTGTGTGTGTGTGTGTGTGTGTGTGTGTGTGTGTGTGTGTGTGTGTGTGTGTGTGTGTGTGTGTGTGTGTGTGTGTGTGTGTGTGTGTGTGTGTGTGTGTGTGTGTGTGTGTGTGTGTGTGTGTGTGTGTGTGTGTGTGTGTGTGTGTGTGTGTGTGTGTGTGTGTGTGTGTGTGTGTGTGTGTGTGTGTGTGTGTGTGTGTGTGTGTGTGTGTGTGTGTGTGTGTGTGTGTGTGTGTGTGTGTGTGTGTGTGTGTGTGTGTGTGTGTGTGTGTGTGTGTGTTACATAAACTTTGTTTTACTTCCCCCGTGATCTCACTTTCCAGTTTTGCAATTAATTTTTGGTCGATGATGATGCAGCGTTTCTTAGTTCAATTTCTGTAAGTTAATGTCAGAAAGCGCCATTTTCCATACATATTCAGTTTAAAGTTTTGTGGCAGTATTTCTGGGTTATTAACAATCCCATATCAGCGACTGTTTCATTAAAGCCGCAACGACAGATCGCGCGCAATAATGGGAGCTTCGTTTATATATGCCTGTTTCAAGGGGTCGGTCACTCGGCACAACTGTTTTTATGTTAGGCGATTTGATACGAGCCGAACTGTGCCAATGCTGTACCGAAAATGCCGAACTGGAAGATTTGTTAAATTCGTTATAATCTGATAGATCTGGCTACCGTGCGAGATGATTTTGACTACTGGCAGTGCTCTCATTTCATATGTAAAATTGAACCGGAGGTGTGCCGCTAGATATCTCTGGAGTGCCGCGGCACAATGTGCTGTGTATCCGACCCCTTGGCCTATTTACTATTTACTTTCAGGAATCGCATACGTTATAATCAATCATGAATAACAGTTGATACCGGTTTTGCAAGTCGTCTAACGCCCGTGGCCCTTGTTCTCATAGCTCTTTGTAATTTGTCGGGTTTAGTGAATAAGTTGGATTTGTACTGGTTGTCGGAAAGCCCAAAATTTGACCTGCACCACCTGGTTTCAGAAACCCCTACATGCCAAATTTGGTTCCATTTGCTTGATTAGTTCTCGAGGTGGGGTCGCTAACCATCAAACCTTCCCTGGCCCCAAAAATCCGTACACATAAATTTTCTAAGTTTCCACAACGATCGGTTCAGTAGTAAGGTCAAGCTCTCTTAAATACGGGTTATGTACAAAATCGATGTTTCGGTTACCGCCCTGTTAACATCGTGGTACGATACTGGTCTAGCAAGCCAATCATCGTATGTTCGAATCTCGGCTAGGCGGTGATGCTAGATAGAATTAGTAGGATTTTTGCACTAGCCCCGTAACTGTCCTGTACTCTAACAGCCGGCCACGAAGTCTGTCGATAGAGAAGGGTCAAGTCTTAGAAAGACATTGAAGCCCAAGACTTTGCTTTTTTAATATCTCGGTTGTGTGGTCAGTAAACGACCCGAGCTCTATATTCGGCAGACTCCACAGAACACTGCTAGTGTACATATACCGGTCCCAAATTCACTGTCTTTAAAAGAAAAACCCAATAAAGTGATACACAGCGACAGAGTTGCCTTGCAATATTAACGGGATATGAGCAGTCATTAATTTTTCATCAGAAAGCTCAATTTCAGAAGCAGTTTTTAGGTCCAAAACAGGGGCTCTGTTTTCAAAAATATATTCATTGGATTCTTCTTGTCAATCTGAACACAGTGAATACATTTGCATGAACTGAATTTTTATTTCAAACAAAAAACTGCTTTTGAAATTTAAAATATCGACTCATTTCACCTTAATGCAATGTGATGCTCCAAAGTTATGTATTTAATGTGCGAAAGAACTTCATCCTGTCATTGGGATGACATGTACTGACAAAAATATTTAAAACAGAGTTATATCCGTGTTTCAGATTCGGTCAAAAGTAGAACAGAACTGTCGAGCAGTTGTAAATTCGTTCCAAATACCCGATTTAATCCACCTAGTGGTGAAAGGAACCTTTGTTATACAGTCTTACTTGCTATTTGAGATAGAAATCGACACGTCTTCGGAACATAATTCATCTATTGGTTATCGTTGCGTAGTGCATAAAATTTTTGAAAATTGAATTGAATAGGAACACTTTTAAATTTTGATAGATCTTTTTTTCATGAAATTGCTGAGTAACGATAAGTAAGTTATTATTAACCTGAGTAAGTGCAAATAAAAGTAAGTTGTAAGAGGAAATCTTATTCTTTAACATATACATTGTCTAGTAAAGGTCTAGTTTATAGGTTTTTGAGCTATGCATAGTTTCCTGTAATGCCATTCTATTTGAATCACATCAGTAGAGTTTTCTTGAATAATTTTCATCAATTTTTATTAACCTTCGGTTACTCACGCTGTTGTATTTTGTACAACAGGTGTAGGTTTTTCAACGCCATATTGTTATAAAATTACAAAACATTGTTTAACTAACGTATATTCTTCAATCAACTTATCAATGCATTAATAATTTAAATTGTTGGGAAAATGTATGCAGCAAAACTATCAGCAAATGTAAAATATTTAAAATGTTTCGTCTGCTGGTAGTCGAGTAATTCGTAGTCAAAATTAGGGTATTCTTTATAATGAAAGTTCTACAGTTCCTAAACAAGCAAAAATACAGGTATACTATTTTCAGCAAAGTTTTGTATTTTTACTATTTGTACAATTTTATGTACTACAAAAATCTTACAACAATTACGAAAAGAGCCAAAAATAGAAAAACTGATTTTACAAATTCATATACAATAAATAAGATTTTTCTAGCTTTGCTGCTGAGATAGAAGGTTACTGTCTTTAGCAAAATTTCTTGTAATAATATGCTCTATAACTTTGCAGAACACATCAATGTGTTATATTGACACTGCTGAAAAATATTTTTTTATTTCACTTTTAGGGGGATCAATAAAAATTTAAGTTCCACCAGACGATAGAGCTTTCAATTTCAAGAAACTCTTCCAAAGGTTCGATAAACCTAAAACCAAGTTTTCCCCGTCAAAGTTCTAATTCACACTTTTTCTTTGGTTTGGGGCTATTTTGCGCGCGAGTAACTGTGTTACAAAAGTTGGCGCGAGTGTTCGAGGGTTAATATTTTTTGACCGGTAAAACCAATTCTTATGAAATTTTGCATATATATTCGTAGTGTCAAAACCTCTCGTTTGATATTAAAATAATTGAAATTAGGTAAATTATCTTGGTTAAAATCATTATAAATTATTGTTAATATTGGTGTGGTGTCAAAATCAAAATCAAAAAATCATTTAATAGTGATCTATTAGGATATATTATCTTTCAAATGAGACTAATAGCGCATAAATCGGTTTGGCCATCTCTAAGAAACAGGGGATAATTATTACCTTGTCAAAACAGGTTTTTTAAGCATAACTTTTAAACTACTTGTTTATTTTCAATTAAAAATCCTGAACAATTTAGTTTTAATAAGGGCTTTCATTTAATACTAAAATCGTTGAAATCGGTCATGTAGTTCCGGAGAAATCCGTGTCACGTATTTTTCACATTTTTGCTTATAACTTTTAAACGAAACGTCGTATCACGAAACAACTCAATAGTATACTACTAGACAATAATACCTTTCAAACAAAAGTAATAGCGAACGATTTGGTTCAGCCATCTCTGAGAAACAGGCGATAGAAAAAATCATTACACACACACACACACACACACACACACACACACACACACACACACACACACACACACACACACACACACACACACACACACACACACACACACACACACACACACACACACACACACACACACACACACACACACACACACACACACACACACACACACACACACACACACACACACACACACACACACACACACACACACACACACACACACACACACACACACACACACACACACACACACACACACACACACACACACACACACACACACACACACACACACACACACACACACACACACACACACACACACACACACACACACACACACACACACACACACACACACACACACACATAAAAATTGATGAGTTAAAATGTGAAGTGTCGAAATCCTTCATGCTGCAAGGAAATGCGTTACAACCTGCTGAGTATTTTAGCCATGCCCCCTCAAGAAAACAGCAGTTGGCAAACTTGTTCCAGAGCCATCTGATGTCATCGGTTTATGCTATTATTCCAACATATTTCGTTGCAATTGCCATTGGAACACTTTTGTTTAAAAGTAGCTTATTCAACTAATGTATACCTGTATCAATGGAACAAGCGCTTAATAAGCTATTATACAACAAAAATGTTTCTTGTTATTGTATTGATCTTCTGTTCCCAAAGATCTTGCCTGCCGCCCACCAGAGTGGGGTCAGTATTTTGTTTCAAAGGAAACCGTGGATGGTCATTACAGATCTAGACATAAGACGCAACGCAGTGCCAATACCAAGATAAGCCCATGTCGCGTGTCAACTAGAAGAGGCAATGAAGTTCTTTATATGCTACTTGACAAAGACACGTGTTCAGAAGATGTAGAGTGGATTAATGCGAATTATGTGAACGCAAGTGAGTTTCTGAGCATATACCAACCATATATCTATTGACAATAGATGCTCTGAAATACGTTCGTGAGTGGGTTATGAAGGGATTTACAACAGATAATTGATTTTGTTTTTTTTTTATGAATTTGTTTGAAATTTGGTTTTTATGAACTTGTTTGAACTTTGTTGACTGTTTCAATATTCTTTTAATGTCTAACTTTTTAAATAAAACTTGCATTTTAATGTTTCAAAAAATCTTACTAAAATTTTTAACGGGGGAAGGGGGGATTGGCCAGAAGCTTACAAAATCTTATATAGGGCGGAGGGGGGGGGGGGGGGTCTTTCAAAAATGAAAAAAGCCCTTATGTAATTATTGCATGGCCCCATATTTGTATTATATGTATTGATATTGAGCTCACTGAAACTGTTCAGACTGTATCTTCGTCTAAGTCTTAGGCTTTTTTAGGTTAAATTTAATTGGTTTGTTTTAATTGTAGCTTGTTGGGCCAGCATCGTACCCCAAGCTAGCTGGGCGGTCTTAGCGCAGATGCATATTGAATTATAATTTTCGGCTTTGATGTGCGCTACATACTTCTGTTTTGAATCGTCTGTGATTTCCTGTTCAAGCTGTAAATTATTATGTATTATGAAAAGCGACGTACTGACTGAGAACCATTTAATATTTTTCCAATTCATTGAGCATCGGTTATAATTTTATTAAAAAAAATCTTGTTCATCAAGTTTTGCAGAATATATTGCACGGGTCGGTTTGATTTTCCTTGTGAGTTTGCTATCATTTTGTCAATGTTCTCTTAACTACCTATTTAATTTATACAGTTTATTACAACCAGCTTCAGCTAACACTGTTCAATCTGCAGGGCTAGAATAATCAAAAATATTATGGAGAAAGTATTAGTAACAATTTACTATTGTTATTGATGAAATACATACATACAGACCCTTGTTCACAACGCAAATTCTTCCATAACGAAAATGCCGCCGGTTGACAGAAATTATTTGAGCTTTAAATAGGAATTCGAACATCGAAACTTAATCTTGCATGTGAGCCTAATCTGATCGATTATCGTGTTCATTTCACGTGATATTGTAATCTTATTCTGCTTTTTTATAGTAAAAATTAACTTTTTTGAATCGCGCAATGTGAGACCAAAGATCGGTTTTCGTCACCTCTCACCAAACTAAAAATGATAGTGAAAAGTTAAACAAGTTCAAAAATGTACATCTCACAGCACTGATAACTCATCATTATCGAATTACCCCGAGTGCCTTCTATTAGGTAGCAATTTCCAGCTCAGCTATAGTGTCCTCAAATTTCCCTTTCCCCTGTTCCTAGGTCAACCAGACGTGTTTGCACATTTTCTGCAATTTCCCCTTAAAGTGAGTCATGCGCATAACTGACAGTGTTGCTTCATCGTTACGTTTACATAAGCGTGAAAACAGACACATACACAACAATGCCATGAACGAGTGCGAAGCTGTAGAGTAGGTATAATAAGATTGTACAAATTGAGTTTTGCTCTCTTTGCTTTTATTACAATCGTCAAAAGCTAGACATGGAGTCGTCGACAAGCGATGGTAGGTTACAATCGCATTTATTACTCCGTCAAGATGAGCCATGCTGTAATCATTAGGATTTTTACCATTGAAATTTTGCCACCAGAGAAAAAGGAAACGAAAAAAATGGCTGATAATTACCACAGTATATCAGCAGCAAACCGTCGTTTCCGCTTTGCATCTTAATGCAATTCCACGCTTGTTTGTAGTGATGAATTGTGAATGCTGTTAACAACTTAATTTTATTAGGGTTAATACGGCTGGTATGTGTATGTGAATGTACCTATATCCTACCTAATTCAAGAATGTATTTTAAAACAAGTTGTGACGACGTGAGTTCGAAACTGTTATTTAGTGATGGTAATACATGTTATGTATATTGTATATATAAAAGAGATGTAAAAACGAAAGTTTTCCGCATGGTTATAATTAATAACTACAAGGTATATATACATAGCCTTCCCATTTTCCAACAAAAGTTAATCTCAATATTACATGAGTAACAAAAGCTTGGAAAATGTTTAAGCGACTATTGCCATGCAGACTTGTTCGTAAAAAGACGGCTGATGTCAAGCCGTGCGATATAAATATTGAATATATGCATGCTAACATTTTTATTTACTTTATTCAATCATCCGGCCAACAAGGACCTCACAAGTTAATTTTAATTAAAATCATTTATTTGATACAGCTCAATAGAAATTAATATGTTTTATTAAGCAGTTAACGAAGAATAGGAGTAGGATATTAGAGCTAATATGGGATTGAACACGTTGAGAAGGTTTTAAAAAATACTAGTACCCAATCTTGTTCGGGTTTCAAAGTTGACCTTTGTTATGTGCTGAACGATGCTGGTAGAGCAAAAATTGATGTCGAATGTCACTCAGATAGTTCGATTTCATTCAAGTACCATGGACCTCCGTTCGTTTGACCGTTTTTAATCTGAACACTTCTGAATTTGAACCCCGTTCAAAATTTGAACCCCGACGTGCATATTAAAATGGTTTAAATGTCATAATTAACGTGACATCATTTACTTTTACTAAGACAATGCACTAAAACACGATTTGTTCATATCGATCTAGCATGTTTAATCTATTTCACTTTCCGTTTTGTCAACGAATCCGACAAAATCCGACAGAAGAATGAGATATTCGCTGCTTGCAACCGCCAATTACAGTGTGACACATATATATTCGAACAAAAATAATTTTATGCTTACAGCGGCATATACAATTAATACAATCAAACTAAGACCATGTGTATGTGTAGCATCATGACTTAAGTCTTACTTGGCGTAGTTTCATTTTCGTATTGTGTCTCGTTCGGTGTGCACGTACCAAAATTTGAGTTAGGGTCGTTGATAATAAATAAATAAATTGTCAAGCGGTGCTACATGCGCAGAGGTGGGCACCGCTAATCAGCTAACCTCAGCTAACCGCTAACCTTTTAGCCAGCGAGTAGTGCGTTCGCTAGGTTTCAAATCTGTTAGCGCTTTCATTAGCTTCCAATAAGTTAAAGTGCCACTAAATAAACTACTAGCCGCTAATTTTTGAAAATAATAACAAAAATCAGTGTGCGGTTTCTTACAAATTGATAAAATTGCTCGCTGCTGTTCGCGACGCGAGCAAATATAGTTCATTCATGGCTAGTTGAACTATTTCCAAAATTATTTTCAAAAATTAGTGGCTGGTAGTTTATTTAGTAGTACTTATGTTTATCGGAAGGTAATAGAAGCGCTAGCACATTTAAAACCTAGCGAACGTGCAACTCGCTGGCTAAAATGTTAGCGGTTAGCTGATTAGCGGTGCCCACCTCTGTACATGCGGTACCATTTTTCGTGACCTCAAACATCACCGCATAAAAAGAGGATTTGTATACTATACACTAAAAAGATTTGTCGAGACGGAATCTGCTGAAAACCGTAAAAAACAGAAGAAAATGAAGTGTTAGAACTGCAGAGGTTAAAAAGGTTATTCAAGAATGAATTCGTCGCACGTCCGCACGTCCGGATATGAAGGCATTCAAAAAAGGTAAAATCCATGGATTAACAGGAGCAACAAAACAAAAACGGCAGGAAAGATGCAAATTGCTGCTCTGTCGGCACGATGTTTCAGGAGTGATCTATCCAGATCAGAATTTGTTTGTTCTTCAAACACCGCATCGTGCTCAAAATGATCAGTTGTGGTCGGTTTCGATCATGGACATTCCAAAGCACAAACGGAATGTACTACGATACCAAAATTCATTAACGGTCATGGTATGGGGAGGCATTTCAAAGAAATGGAAACTTCCTCTTGTATTTATTGACAAGGGTGTGAAAGTTAATGGAAAATACTATTTGGAAATGGTCTTAGAACAAAATTTTATACCTTACGTTCGGGGAATGTATGGTGAAGAAGATTACGGCTTTCAACAGGATGGAACTCCAGCCACACTGAAAATCTTGTGAAGACGTGGTGCAAAGCCAATCCGACGGATTTCATATCGAAAGAGGGTTGCCTTCAAGTCATATGTGTCACACTGTAAATTAAACCACCGAAACAATGGCAAAGAGCAGGGCGGCCAGTTAATACAAGTTTCAGCATATTTAGGGTTGCCAGTAGTTCAAATTGGTTAGGTATTGGGCCTCGGAGTACACAAAATGATTGGTTTGATGGGGAATGCCAACAAGCGGTGGATGAGAAAAAAAATGCTTGGAAAAATTATCTAAGTATTGCCACTAGAGAGAACCTGGCCAAGTACCGACGAGCTAGGAACCAGTTGACCACGATCCTGAGGAGAAAAAAGCGCCAAAAGGAGGACAGAGATCGTGAAGAATTAGAGCAACTATTCCGAGCTAATGACACGCGCAAGTTTTATGAGAAGGTGAACCAAACTCGGAAGGGCTACACACCGAAACCTGACATGTGTAGGGACGAGGGAGGGAATCTAATTACAAACGAGCGCGAGGTGGTCGACAGGTGGAAGCAGTTCTTCGATGAACACCTCAATGGCGAAGTCGCAGAAGGAGGCGGAACGGAAATTAACCTAGGAGCGCCCATGGAAGATAGTGATGTCCTAGCACCTGATCTCCAAGAAGTCAAACGAGAAATCAGGCTGCTGAAGACCAATAAAGCCGCTGGGAAGGACCGCCTACCGGCAGAGCTTTATAAACATGGCGGGGAAACGCTAGCAAAGGCTCTACACTGGGTTATTTGGAGGATTTGGGAGGAGGAAAAGCTACCGGAGGAATGGATGGAAGGAGTGGTTTGTCCCATCTACAAAAAGGGTGATCGGCTAGACTGCTGCAACTATCGTGGTATTACGCTGGTAAACGCCGCCTACAAGGTACTCTCCCAGATCCTGTTACGCCGGCTGTCACCGATAGCACAAGGTTTCGTAGGGAATTATCAGGCGGGTTTCATGGGGGCTCGCGCAACTACGGACCAAATGTTTACTATCCGACAGATCTTGCAGAAATGTCGGGAGTACAACGTGCCCACGCATCACATCTTTATCGATTTCAAAGCAGCATACGATACAGTCGATCGAGACAAGCTATGGCAGATAATGCACGAATACGGTTTTCCGGACAAACTGACGCGACTGATCAGAGCTACATTGGATCGAGTGATGTGTTTCGTACGCATCTCTGGGACACTCTCGAGTCCCTTCGAGACGCGACGAGGGTTGAGACAAGGTGACGGTCTATCCTGCATGCTGTTCAACATCGCTCTTGAGGGGGTGATCCGACGAGCGGGCATTGAAACGAGAGGCACGATTTTTACCAAGAGTAGCCAACTTCTAGGCTTTGCAGATGACTTCGATATCATTGCCAGGAACTTTGCGACGGCGGAGGCAATCTACGCCAGACTGAAAGCGGAGTCTAGGAGAATTGGGCTAAAAATAAATGCGTCGAAGACCAAATACATGAAAGGAAGAGGCTCAAAGGAAACAAATGCGCGCCTCCCACGGACGGTAACCGTTGACGGCGACGAACTAGAAGTGGTAGAAGAGTTCGTGTATTTGGGATCGCTGGTGACCGCGGACAACAACACTAGTAAGGAGATCCAGCGGCGCATCCAAGCGGGAAATCGGGCCTACTTTGCCCTTCGCAAAACGCTGCGATCAGGAAGCATACGCCGCCGCACGAAGCTAACAATGTACAAAACCATTATTAGACCGGTAGTTCTTTATGGACTTGAAGCCGTGACGCTGCTTACGGAGGACATACGCGCCCTTGCCGTGTTTGAGCGGAAAGTGCTGCGGACGATATTTGGCGGAGTACAAACTGAAAGCGGAGAGTGGCGGACGCGTATGAATCACGAGCTACAGGCACTGCTTGGGGAGACTCCCATCGTACATCTAGCGAAAGTTAGCAGGCTACGGTGGGCCGGACACGTCGTAAGGATGCCGGACGACAGTGCGACGAAAATGGTCCTCTTCAACAACCCCACCGGCACCAGGAACAGGGGGGCCCAACGTGCACGATGGCTCGACCAGGTCGAAAGCGATTTGCGACTTCTGAGACGACTAGGAAATTGGCGACGAGTGGCCCAAGACCGAGTTGAATGGAGACGAGTGCTTGAAACAGCACGAGCCACCCCGGCTCTATGCTGCTGAAGAAGAAGAAGAAGTAGTTCAAATTGAAAACTAACCTCGTTAGTTTGCATGACGAATCCTTAAAATTAGCGAGAGTCTACGGTAAGCTAATTTGCACATAACATTGAATACGTTTTTTCAAACCATTACACCTGACAGCAAATCACTAAAATTCAAATTTTTCACTAAGGAAGTTTGGCGATAAACAAAGAAACAAACCAGGTGTCTCATATTTTTGGGTTAAGGAAGTTAAACGGATAAGGAATATTTTTTTCGGCAAGGGGTAGGCATAGTGTTACAGACAATTCAAGGCATGTAGAGTCACCTGCAACTACTTTAGATGCCAAAAAGTGTATCTGAGAAGCGTCTACATCATTTTTGGCATCCGAAAATTTGCCAAAACGTCCGCAACTATTTATCTTTCGATATTTTTTTACCAAATTTTGGAATTTTCCCGAAAATCTTTTCTATTTTCAAAATAACTACAAATCATAGCCATACATCATATGATTTCGAGTTATGCCGGTGTTTTTGGGGGAACGCAACATGACTTTTTTAGAAACTGTTGTTAAATATTCTAAATTTGTTTGAAACATGTTGGTTTTTATCAAATCATCGACTGTAGTCATATCAGTTACTATGCTGCTGTTACAAGCCATGGCGCCTACCATCCGGATCCGGGGGGACACTATAAATCCGGAACCGGTTCCCATAGAGGAAAATTACAGCAACAGTAAAATATGTCATGTCGCACATCAAAACATCAACACTTGACAAAATAACGATTGGCGACCATCTCGAGTGTCTCAAAGGCCATATGACCGATTTCATGTTCTGGACAAGTTTCTTCGGAATCCGTACCATGCTTGGATCATAAAAGAAAATCTCCCCGAGCCCGGTAACGATCTTAACAAATCTGAAAATCGTGTTTTTACAGGAGAGGCGTTTTATTACACAGGAGCGGCGTACATCGGTGGAGCGGATGCAGGGCATCTTAATAAAAGTCCTTAAAACATGGAACCTATCTGAATATGTGAACAGATGCAGCATCATGTTGCTCTGTATCACTCTCAAAATACTCTGCAAGGTCTTTATCCATTCCAGGAGAAAATTAACGCTGATATGTAGACAATTCCTCCAATTCCACAGTAACTGTATAACCGATTGAGGGAGGAAGTTTACCAACGATATAAACACATGGATCAGAATGGCCAGTGGTGCCTTTGTTTGGCGCTCAAATCATATCCTTTCACTGAACAAAACAAGAATTTTCAATTCAAACGTGAAATATTTTCTATTGTACGTGAGAGATTGTACGAGAAGTGGTGCGTTTCGGCGAAGATAACACGCAAACTACAGATCTTCGTAAATCGTTCTCAGCGATACATTATTCAGGTTTAGTGGCTTCGCACATGGATATCAAATTCGGAACATCATCGTCGACATCATCTGGAACTATATGGAAGTAAGAGGAGATGAGCGAAAGAAATTGATTGAGTTCTCTTGTGACAGCTCACTCGATTAAATAAATACGTTTAAATAAATAACGAAAAATAGTATACTCATTTGTGCGCCGCCACCCTTTGCCTGCACAGACCTAGTAGAGACATTAAAAATAAATACTGAAAATAACAGTAAGTTGAACTAATATGAAGTTTGTTATAAAAATCGGGCATAGATTAGTTTAGGGACGAACCAAATTTTTGCCATCCGATAGATCTGGCAGAAATGTTGGGAGTATAGTGTTACCGCGCTTCACGTATTTATTGATTTCACAGCAGCATACGATACAGTCGATCAATTACAGTTATGGCACGAACACAGTTTTCCGGACAAATTAACGCGACTGATAATAAATACACTGGATCGAGTGATACGTTACGCACGGATCTCCGGGACACTCTCGAGTCCCTTCGAGACGCGACAAGAAATAAGTCAAGGTGATGGGTTATCTTGCATCGCTCTTGAGGAGGTGATTCGGAAAGCGGGCACAATTTTTTTTAGGAAAGGTAGCCAACTGCTTAGCTCTCATTTTTCGAGTTCTTTAGGTTATAGAGCTCACAGGCAATTGATTTAATTCAAAAATTTTTGGTTCAAGTCCATTAATTTTTTTTGCCCCCCCGATTTTCAACGCAGGGTGGGGACAAAAACTTTAGTTTGCAATAGCCTGATGGCAGAATCATTACTTCAAATAAACTGAGAAAATAGTCTGAATATCAAACTAAAACTGAGTATTACGTCTTACGTGATCATTTCGTACATCCAATGTGGATGTGTACCTTGAAATTTTTCGTTCAAAAATCTATCAACTATCAACAACTGCTAAATATTGTTGTCGTTGGTCTCTTATCCGGCATCCTTGCTACGTGCCCAGTCCATTGAAGCCTGCCGTGTTTTAGTCGCTTCATAACATTCTCAACATTATATACTTGGCATATTTCATGAGTCATGCGCCTGCACCACACTCCATCGTCTAATATTGAGAAGAATTGATCTTGACGGGATCTTACGCTGAAAAACGCCTGGAGCTCGTCGGTCGCTCTCTTTCAACGTCCACGCTTCGTGACCGTAGAGTACCACCAGGAGAATTAGCGTCTTATAGAGTGTGAATTTTGTTCAAAATTGCAGGTTACCATCTATCACCACCACAGTTCCAACACTCAAATTCATGGTAAGCCTTATGCTTAAGATGCGTGTGCGCTTCTTGCACAACTCTGCACTTAACACCGATGATATCGATGTCGTCCGCAATCCCTAGAATCTAATGAGATTTCGTGATGATGGTACCGCTTCTCTGCACGCCTGTCCTTCGAATAGCACCTTCTAGTGCAATATTGAACAGCAAAAAAGAGGGCAAGACAAATGCCGATGGGGCAATGATTAGAGATATGGTTCGTGGCGAATCGTTCAAATACCTTGGTTTCAGGCAGCTCACCAGTATTCGCCACACCGACATCAAGATAGAGCTGCGGGATAAATTTTTATGTCGACTGAACTGTGTCCTAAAGTCTTCCCTCAATGCGGGGAATAAGGTACGAGTACTGAATACATTTATCATTCCCCTGTTGACCTACAGTTTTGGAGTAGTGAAGTGGAGAATAACTGGCCTAGAAGAACTTGAGAGATGGCGAGAATTCAAACAAGTGGGTATACGCCACCCTCAATCGGCACTGGAAAGATTCACTTTACCATGAGTGGAAGAGGGTGTAGGAATAGTCGATATTCAAGCACTGTGCGTTGCTCAGGTGCGTCAGATGCGTGAATATTTCGTAGAATGCGCAACTCGACACTGCTAGAATATACAGAGCTGTTTGTCCCGCTGGGGCCACAGCGCTATACATCTGTCGCATACAGACTACGACCGCAGATGCAATCTATTGTCGATACAAGAAAATATTGCATCTTAGAAGCAGAAAGCAGTACATAGTGCTCACCCCTACCAATTAAACCGACCCTATGTCGACAAAGTCGCGTGGAACTTATGGCTCTCCCGTGGTGAACTCTCTCTAGTGGTCGAATCTAATATGATAGACATTCAAGAAGGGATTATGCCGACGAAAAATTGTAGGCGGTATATCTGGCATCAGGATATAGAGGATGTATGCTAAATGTGTCATCAACCACAAGAAACCATCGACCACGTTATAGCTGGCTACCTAGTACTAGCAAATGCAACCTATACAGAACGCCACAACAACGTAACAAAGATATTGCAAAGATCTGTTCGAAGGTAAACATTTGGTCCGTCGTGGAGCGTCCCTCTCGAAAACCACACTCATATTCTCTAACAAAGGTTTACTACAACGGCCTCAGATTGAGAAACAGAATACGGCAGAAAATTTTGTATGCAGATTAAACTGTTCGCTACGCTATTATAGACCTTCAATGTTTATAATATAGTAATGGTCGAGTCCGTAATTAGATATGTATTAACATGGAAAAGGTCCACAAACAGTGACATTTTTTGCATTGTAAATCATTTAATCGTTTAATATATCGTTGTTTGCTAAAAAATATTTATAATTGGTAGGTGTTACATACCGAACCAAGTGACATAATTTTGATTTCAACAAAATCGAATTTAAAGTTTGAATGTCTGTTACTTTTGTAGCTCTTAATCGTTCTCAATTTTTTATAAGCTTTTAGTTACGCTTCAACAAAGTCGTCTAATACTATTACTGTAAAAAATCATATTTTAAGGTCAAACGAAAGAAATTTATGAATGGTTGTTTGCAGTTGGTTCACTCTGACTAAATCGAAGAAATTTTTTTTGAAGCTTGGACCACCATGCCTGAACAATTTAATGATAAAATTCTATCAGTAATTTGGTGTGCAGTCGAGGTTAATTTAAACTATAAAATTTACTCAATTAAGTGCACAACTGTTTGTATATGCTGAAGATAGTATTTTGTTTCATAAAACTTACTGTCTAGAATAATATGCAACCTACCTAATAAAATATAAGTATACTATATTCAGCAAAGTTGTGTATTTTTACTATTTGTACAACTTTGTAAAACATGGAAAATACAACTACAAAAAGAGCTAAAATAGAAAAACTGATTTTAACGATTCATATAAAGAAATAGGATTTTTCTATCTTCGCGGAAGAGGTGGATGGTTCTACACCCAAACTGAGAAAAATGCTCTTAAATTTCTATATTAAAACTGATCAAACTAAGTTTTTTATTTTACTTTTGGGGGGATTCATCAAAAGTTGAATTCCACCAAACGATAGAACTTTGATTAAAGCTTTTGAAGCGTCTTACTAGAACACAAACCTGAAATTAAAGAAAAGAAGGAAACTTGAAATCCGCAAGTCGTAGGCGAAATAAGTATCTGTCGCGAATAAATATTAACAGTGGAATTCAATTTGGAAAATGTTTTCTTGTTTTCTTTGATTTCAAATTAAACTTTTAATTTCAGTTCTTCTAGAGGATCCACACACCTAACACCAAGTTTTTCTACTCAAAACTCGAAAGCGCACGTGTGTTTGGTTTTGGACCACTATGCACTTATCCAAAGTCTTGTTTCTTGAACTTAATGTACATCTTTCTCAAGAATCAAACTTTTTTGATGTAGGACTACGTCTTTGTTTACTATACTGGGACTGGGTAGCACTTTGTGAAAACGAAAATAAAGTGTAACGTCTGAATGAAAGATTTCAAATGGTAATAACTACTAAACTACTGAACGAAATTGATCAACTTATATGTCGTTGAATAAATAAAATGACCAGCAATTTTAAGGAGGAGGTTAGAGAGCAATTTTACGGAGGACGTAAGAGGAGCCCCCCCCCCTATACAAATGAAACACAATTTTTTTCAAAACTCGAGAACTAATAAAGCAAATGGAACCAAATTTGGCATGTGACGGTTTTAAAAGGAAGAAATTTTCTATGGTGTACTGAGACCCCTTCCCCTTCTAAGAGGGTGGGCTCCCATACAAATGAAATACGAATTGCCTCATAACTTGAGAACTAATCAAGCAAAAGAAACCAAATTTGGCATGTGGGGATTTTTGGAGGTAAGAATTTTTTCTATGGCATACTGAGACCCTTTCTCCTTCTAAGAGGGGGGCTCCCATACAGCTGAAATTCGAATTTCCTCATAACTCTAGAACTAATCAAGCAAATGGACACAAATTTGGCATGTGGGGGGTTTCGATAGCAGGATTTTTTACTATGGTGTACTGAGACCCATCCGTCTTTTAACACGGGGGGCTTCCATGCAAATGAAAGACAAATTGTCTCATAACTCGAGAACTATTTAAGAAAATGGAACCAAATTTGGCATGTGGGGGTTTTTGGAGGCATGAATTTACTTAATGATGGTTTGAGACCCCTCACTTCTGTGGTGGAAGGATAATGACTTTCATGCAAAAACAGAAATTTTGGCGTATGTGCCATGTGTAACAAGCGGTAAGCTATTAAGTAAACTAGTAAAACGTTCTCGGAGCAAGAGACAGTGAATCCCCAAGTAGCACACTTTTGTCACTTCTGGTTGCTGCAACCTATTTATGACTAAAATCAGTCATTAATCGGTTACCACAACTAGTTTATAACAACTGTGCTAGTAGGGTCGACGCCGCTAACTTACGTGCCTGTTGCCATTCATGTCAAAAAAGAAGGATACTCGAATGGAACGACATATTTGCGATGAACGTGCTTTGGCTTTAATGTTATTTGTAACCAATGGCCCTTTTGAAGGCCACAAGCAAGTTAGAGTAAGGTTATTGAAGCCTGTCAAGCTACGCATAAACATAATATTTAATACAATAATCTGTGGGCTGGTCACTCATTACTATTTCAACCTTTATGATGCACACAAATGATTTTTAAAAGAAATCTCAATGGTTGCAGGCGTCGTATTTCGCTGTTCTCTTTTAAACATTCACTTAAACAATGGCACTCCCAGATTCTTATAAACATACATATACCAGAAATGCAGTTTACATTAGTCTTTGAACTAATGATCTGATATAGTCCTACGTCACCCTTTCGTACAACCCTTAGAGCTGTATACCTTGTAGATTTTGATTTTTGAACAAAGCACAACAAAGGAAACGAATTTTATGACATCGCATTAAAGCATTTATCAACAGTGAATATTTAAAAAGGAATTGTTTTAACTATATTGTTAGACTCGTAGAAACATCTTTCGCATTGGGTATGGGAAATGGTCGTTTTATCAGCAGGGCGCTCCGTAGCCGCAAGGTTATCGATTCTGCGTTGACAAGAGGTGGTGGGTTTGAATCTTAGTAAAACAAGGCCATACGATGTCAAGTGGCTTTAGTATGGGTTTACTCTCAGGCCCCATATCACCCTTCCTTATAATTTAAGTGTACTGGTCAGAGGAACGCAATGTGTCTTCGCCGGCGACAGCTATAATATAGGATTGGCAGTGAGCGATAATGATTATAGCAAAGAGAATGCACTGTAGGTTGAATGAAATAGGGCAACCATCCGTTCCCAAACCGATTATATCGATATTTTATAAGGATAATAAAGTTTTGCTGAATCTTTTGTAGTTACGGCGCTACAATGCTAGTAACTCTTTAGCGACAAAATGAACGTTCATTTAGTTGCTATAGAGGTACTAGCATTGTAGAACCGTAAATACCAAAGATACAGCAAAACTTAATTCAGCAAAATTGTAGATAATAACCAGTTTTACAAATGTCTTATACATTACTTTATCAAATTTTACTCGGCTGAGGCGGTACTGTCAAATGAATCAAAATTGAGTCAAAGCGATCGAACCATGCTTGGTTGTAAATGAATGATAACCCTGATTAATTGGTTACAAAAATTTAAGATGCATGAGATATTTTAGTTGATTTTTTTTTTGGGGTGCTGAATTCAAAACTGATTTCCGTGTTTCTCCATCACGTACAGATTTTTTGCAAATTATGCTTCTTATATGGAAAAGTTACAAATTAGATGGAAAAAATATTATCACAGATTCGTATTAAAAAACCTAAATAAGATCTTTTTCAGTTATTTCAGCAAATTTTTACTTAATAAATACCGGAAAAATACTACCGCACTGAAATTTTTATCTTTACTCTTTTTTTGCCCTTCAACACTGGGTTAATGTAGTCAGGTACGGTCACATAACCGGAGCCACACGCCCTGGCAGGTGTTGTGGGTTCAAATTCGATTATAATCTCTGATTACAGTTTGTTTCGACCCATGCACCTTCCAGCATTGGACAAAAGATAGGAGTCACAACGACAACTGGTTAAGCATAGCTACCTATAACCCCCCTCCCCCTTCCTTTCCACTCTTTCTCCCTCATTCCCTAAAAAATCCTTCTTCATTACTCTCTTATCGTCCCTTTATCAATTGTAGAATCATCGTTTCAAAAAAAAATATTACAATAAATTATGGCTTTCAAAATCACAAAATCACAGATCACAAAAGAAAGCAATCAAAATTTTTTCAAGCCAACATAGAATTTAGAAATTTGATGTTTTAAACAATTTTATGTTACATAATAATCGAAATTAAGGTAAAACATACATTTTTCCAATATTAAAGTATCATTTTTTTATACACTTCGGTATATTGCTTTTCCGAGATTATATTCTGTAATTAAGTGTGTTAATCTGTAATACATTTATTATGTGATTTAGCGTGCATTTCTACCATTACTGAAAACAGGCTTACGGTTTCATCTCACCATCTGAGGAACATGGACGCTGGATCGACAACAACCAGTATTTCAATAATGAATTATTTAAATTATTCCGAAAACCAAGCTACCATAATGACTAATACAAACTCAACTCCCATTGACAGACATCGTTATATCTCGATTCGAACGAAGCACATTTCATTTATACCACAAAATACTTGGCAAACAATACTTTTACATTCCGCCATGATGAACACAAGATTTGTATTACCCAATCCAATTATTTAATCAGCAAAAGTACCAATGGAACCACGGAGCTGGGCTTCACGATATAAAGAGCCACGGTATTTGGCTTGCAGTGTAAATCGGTCCCCTCGGACTGAATTCGCTTGCAAAGAAATGGAAATGAAACGCCAAGCATGGCGTACATAATGTTCAATGCAATAAAATAGAACGAAAAAAACGAACGAGGAGTAGCAAAAAGAGCATGAACGAAACAGTGTTGGTAGAAGGTAGGTTTGAAAAAATAAAACGAATTGAGAATAATGGCATTACAGATATATTCTCTCTAGGGAGTACTTCTCTAAGCAAATCTTTTCATCAATTCAATTTCCTATTATGCAATTTTCCATTACTGAGAATAGCTATACCTGTACATGCATATTTATGTATATACACTAATACTACAGTGAATGATATATTTTAGCAAATCGCTGAATTTTTCATTTAATTTGCTAGAGATTATAACGCTTAACTACTCCATTTCGATTCTAAGAAAATGTATTTGAATTATTGAAGTGTTAGGTTTATATAAAAATGTAGAACAACAACGCGGTATTATATAACTAATTAATTTTCTAGCTAACAATAAAAATAAAATCAAAACTACATGTATTTGTTATAGTTATAGTTAAAGAAAGCAAGAAAAATATTCGTAAAATGAAATGTTTCCTCTGACGACAAGCGCTAAGCAATGTTCATTAAAAAATCCCGTATTTATATTTTATTGCTCCACTGCCCATCTTTGCGTAACAGTTGATTCTTAACAGTTAATTATAACAGCATAACAGGTGATTGTGTTTTTATTAGGTACCGAAGTAAAGTTTAACTAATTTTTTTCTATGGTTTATATGATTCCCCGTAGTCACCGTGGCTCTATGGCTACCGGAATCGATCAGCTAGCTTACACGCTGCTGTTGATGATGATGATTATGATGATGATGATGAGTCTGTAACTGTTAGCTATTCAAAATAAAACATCAATTTCTAGCTAGTTATTAGTTTAGGTATATCCAAAGTAACTTTTTTTTCCATGTTGGGTATTTTTATCACTGCGACCATTTGTTTGATCTATTGTGATATATTCCCCGTTTTATTATGGCTATGTTGTCAAGATGACGCACCACTAGCAGAAGTGATTGTCATTGTTTGACTAATAGCATTTGTCCAGCCCGGTGATGCACTTCGGATGAAGTGCACTACTGCGCTGGGAGTTGTTCTCCAAATATCAGAGGGTTCTAACAGCCCTCTTTCGAAGAACCTTAATCTTTTATTGAGAATTGCCGGACATCGGCATAACAGGTGTTCCGAGTCTTCTTTTTCTATGCCGCAGAAGCGACATATATCATCATGAAGTTTTCCCATTAGCTTCAGATGATAGCAGCTCGGACAATGTCCTGTTATAAGACCAGTATAAATGCTTAGATCTTTCTTCGAAAGCTCCAGTATTTTGCGAGTAATTGAAACGTTTGGAGAGATGAAACGTTTCGACTGCCTATCATTGAAAGTGTTATTCCAATTTGATTCCACTTTCGTACATTCCCATGCTTTTAGCTCCATTTTTAAAGCAGAAGCAGATAAGCAACAGAAGGGCTCAGGTCCTACAAATTGATGAGATGATCCGAGTCTTGCTAGTGCATCAGCTCTCTCATTTCCATCAATTCCACAGTGACCTGGGACCCAGTACAAGTTGACTTGGTTACGACGAGACAATTTTTGGAGTGATTGAATACATTCCCAGACAAGTTTTGATGTGCATGTCGCCGACTTTAGAGCGTTTAGAGCTGCTTGGCTGTCGGACATGATGCATATATTTGAATGTTTATAGTTCCTGCGCAAGCACACAGTCGTACATTCTAGAATTGCTTGTATTTCAGCTTGGAATACAGTTGGCCATCTGCCCATAGAAATTGACATGTCTATTCCTGGGCCAGTGACTCCTGCTCCCACTTGATTGTCCATTTTTGAACCATCTGTATAGAAAACTGTCGAGCCTGGACGAATATCGGGACCACCATCTTCCCAGGAATCACGTCTAGGCTCAAATACACGAAATATTCGGTTGAAGTTGTATTTTTTCTCCATCCAATCTTCATTACTGGTTACAAGAGGATTTATACTAATAGTTTTTAGAATACTGAGATGACCTGTTAAGTCCCCTTCAAAAAGGTTCTTTGATCTTTTGATCCTCAGAGCACTTTTTTCAGCTTCTAATTGTATAAACTGATGCAATGGAAGTATATAGAGTAAAGCATCCAATGCCTTCGAAGGTGTACTTCTCATTGCACCTGTTATTGAGAGAGTGGCTAGCTTTTGAAGTTTTTCCAGCTTTGTTTGGGTAGTTTTCTCTTTCGTTTTTGGCCACCAGACCAACGAAGCATAGGTAATCCTGGGTCTGACAATGGCCGAATAGATCTAATGGATCATCTTCGGTTTCAGTCCCCATTGCTTACCAAACGTTCTTTTACATATCCATAGAGCATTTGTTGCTTTGTTTACTGCTTGCTCTAGATGTGTGTTCCAATTGAGTTTTCTGTCAAGAAATACTCCAAGATATAGATGAGCTTCCAAGGCTTGCTGATATCTCCCTTGTTGATAACATTTCGCTAATCCAGTCGATAATGGATATATCGAAACCACGTTTCGTCATAGCCGTAATCATTGAATTATGAGATGAATTATCAAATGCGCCTTCTATGTCAAGGAAGGCACCTAGTGAAATTTCTTTCGCTTCAAAAGACTTTTCTAGTTTTTTTACAACAGTTTGTACTGCTGTTATTGAAGATTTGCCTTCTTGATATGCGAATTGATATTCGCTCAAAGGATCTTTGGCTAAATATGATGATTTTATATGCTCATCAATTATTTTTTCCATTGTTTTTAACACAACGGACGATAAGCTTATCGGCCTGAAGGATTTTGGTGAAGTCTTATCCTTCTTATTAGCCTTCGGAATGAACGTGACCCGTACTTGTCGCCATACTGCTGGTATATGACCTAGTATCAGGCTTGATTGAAAAAGGTTTGTTAGAATAGGTGTTAAAAACGCCTTGCCCTTCTGTAGTAGTACAGGAAAAAATCCATCCCTACCCGGTGATTTGAAGGGTTCAAAAGTGTCAATCGCCCATTCAACCTTGCTTCTTGTAAAAATTTTTTTGGCCAAAGTACAAGCATCATTCCTATTTCTATCTAACCCAGTCATTTCACTCGCTATTTCGAGAATGTCTGTCCTGGTTTCAAGATTTACAGTTCTCAATGCCGGTGCACTTTGGTCTCCGCATGTATTAATGATTGAACAGGGAAAATGTGTTCTCATCATTAACTCTAATGTTTCCTTAGTTGAGTTAGTAAAAGAGCCATCCTCTTTTTTCAAAGTACCTAACCCATTAGAATAATCTTTAGCGAGGATTTTCTGCAATCTAGCAGTTGCTGGAGTATTTTCAATGTTTTCACATGTGTGCCTCCAGTGAATCCTCTTTGATCTTCGTATTTCCCTATTATAGGCATTGAGAGTTTGTTTATACTCCTCCCACTGTTGTGTTCTTTTTGCCCGGTTAAATAATTTCCGAGTTTTCTTTCTAAATTTCTCCAAAGTTTTGTTCCACCAAGGTACATCTCTATTCGTAGAGCGTTCCTTTGCAGGACAGCTTTCGTGATAAGCTTGTTGGATCAGGTTTGAAAGTTGTTTTGAGTTGTCCTCAAGTTCTTTACATGCCCTTGAGCAGCCTTTCAAGTTCTTGACTCCAACCTTCAGTTTCAAATTATACTGATCCCAGTTTGTTTTCCTGGGATCTCTTATAATTTCCTTAAGTTGCTGATTAGCTTCGTAATCAAACATGATTTGCTTGTGATCGGACAAAGATTCTTCATCCGATACGTGCCAATTTTTTATTTTATCAGTCATCGTTGGACTGCATAGTGTTAAGTCAAGTACTTCTTGCCTTATTGCGTTTACAAAAGTTGGCTCTTCCCCTTTATTGCATATATCTATATCATTTGATGATATATAGTCTAAAAGGAGTTCACCTCTGTTATTGGTATCTGTGCTGGCCCAAACATTGTGATGGGCGTTTGCATCACATCCAATTACAAGTGCTTTGTTTTGTTTCTTGCAGTAAGAAACCAAATTTACCACTTCTGGTGGAGGTACTTCACCCAAATCTCCTGGAAAATATGCAGATGCTACGCAAATTTCAGTCGTGCCATGGGTCGTTGGAGCCTCCATCATTATTGCTGTGAGATCTTTTGTAATCAATTCTGTAATTGGAAAACTTTTTATGTTTTCACTTACTAAAATGGCAGCTCTTGGCGTGAGCTCACCTTCGGCGTAAATCAATTTACACGACTTTGTAGGAATTCCTTGCATCCTACCTTTATAGGTCCAGGGCTCCTGGATCAATGCTACATCCAGGTTGCTTTCTGTGAATCTTCTACAAAGTACAGCAGTTGCTCCCTTCGCATGGTGAAGATTCACCTGGACAAATTTAACATTTTTTCTTTGTAATTTTATATGATTTGTGGTACGACCGGGCTGTTTTGGGTTTAGTCCTGCACCGTTGACACAACTGGGTCCTGGGATTTGACTGATTATATCAGCATCGCCAGTTTCCTCTTGGGTCTTATCGATGTCAGGGTCCCTCCTGAGTGCTGATCCCCCACTTGATTTGTTATTTATATTTATATTAAAAGTTTTATTAATTGTTTCCATCTCAATGGTCTTAATTTGCTGGGAGAAAGAATCAGCTGTCCGTTACCAGCTTAGAACAGAGGGAGCAAATTACTGCACGGGGTGCCCTGGTACCATGCAGGCTCCGTTCGACCTTGGGAGACTTAATTAGACCCCCCCCCCCCCAAGCATTCATCCTTAGGCACGGGTCGCGTTACACCGAGTATTGGGGTCCTCCTCCGCAATTTACTCAGAATGCAGCATGCTCCAATGTTGCTTGCTACATTGGGAGCAAACGTTTTTTTACAAGATTTGCCGCGGAAGAGACTCGGTGCAGATCTAGATGGATCCATCACGTGTTTGTCATGGAGCCATCCAGCGCTGCACACCAAAAGACAAATCTCAACACTCCTCCTTTATCCTGGCTTGTGACAGACAGTTTGGGTCCCGATCCAATTTCCCCATCACTTGTTCACTCTTTTTATGGAGTCACACGTGCTAGTTCATCAGCGTGGTCTCTCACTGGCGGAGTTAAAGGCCAACGACACGCGACGTTCCCAAGCGGTCACCCATCTAAGTACTAATCGCGCCCGATGTTGCTTAACTTCGGTGATCGGACGAGAACCGGTGTTTTCAACATGGTATGATCGTTGACAAAGTAACTTCCCGAATCAAAAGTAACCCCGTATGGCGGTACTAACGATATCTCTTATTAGTCGGTAAACACCTTCTTCAGTCACGATCTTGGCCAGCCGGTTTCACCAATTCTTCATCTAACCAATGTCGCTGGTGAATGCTTTCTTCATTTTCAGCTTCCGTTTGATTATCGAGCACTACTTCTCAGCCACGTAGCCAGGGGGGGGGGGGGCCTGGGGGCTTTGGCCCCCATTTTTTTTTAATTTCAATGCAGAATAACAACACACCAAGCTAAAACTGTAGAACAAGTATATTTTAGATGAGTGCACCTTTGAATAACAATATAACCGACATCGTTTTGTATCTCTCATAGTCTTTGAAAATTCTCAACTATGTAGCTGTCTGGTACTCGGAGCATTCGGTATGGATAAAGGCGACAAAATAAGGACATGGAATGGAGACTTGGTATCTGGAACTGCAAATCGCTAAATTTCGTTGGTGGCGACAGGGTACTGCTCGATTAGTTAGAACCCCGGAGCGATCAACGAGCTAGGAACGGGCTTCGTAGTGTTGAGAAAAATGCAGGATCGCGTATTGAACTGGAAAGCGAGCAACGATAGGTGGTCGATAGGTGGAAGCAGTATTTCGATGAGCACCTCAACGGCGATATAGCAATAGGAGACGCAACGGAAGTTAACCTTGGAGTACAAACGACAACTGCGTGCCGGCTCCCGATCTCGATCCGGTGAAAAATTCGTCAGCTGAAGAATAGGACAGGATATTGTGCGGCGTATGCTCCTTGATCGAAGCGTCTTCGGAAGGAAAAGTAGGCTCCATGCGAGAGTACCATGCAGTCTTTGCAAATCCGGTAAAACATTCTTCTCAACAGCAAACTAATTAGCAGAAATCATATTGTACGCAAACTTTTGAAAACCATTAGAAAGTTACTTGTATTACATGAATACTTAGTTAAATATTAGTTAATTAATTCGAAAGAAAATTCTGTAACATAAGCATTAAATATATTGCTTAAACAAATGGTTTTCTGCATAATAACTTGACCGAGAGGCGAGTGAACCCCGTAGATTTAAAACTTCTCTAATAAAAAATGGCTTGACCACCCAATGAAAACCCTGGCTACGTCACTGCTTCTCTAATTTGGTGAATTGAGCTCCTTTGGGACGGACTGGACATGGATACCTTTGTCATTTTACCTTTGTAGCAGGTCATTGGGTCCGATATTGATTTTTCTCTATCGACAGACTTCGCAGCCAGTTTTTAGAGTACAAAACAAGTCATCGACTGTGGTCATATCAGTTACTTTGCTGCAGTTACAATCCATGGTGCGCCCCATCCGAATCCGGAGGGACACTAAGAATCTGGAACTGGTTTCCATAGAAGGATATTTCAGCATCAGTAAAATATGTTTTGTCGCATATCAAAAATCATCAGCACTTCATAATATAGCGATTGTTGACCATTTCATGTCTCATTTTATGTCCTGGACAAATTCGTTCGAAATCCGTACCATCATAAAACAAAATCTCCCTGCGGTCCGGAAACAATATTTTGAGACCAGGACATAAACTTTTTTTCAAATTTGTATAAGCCTAATTATGTTATAAACGTCATAATGTGTTATAAAACTCATATAACCTTGTTATGGCCTCCTGATCGGGTATGCTGCGAATTTTACTGGGAAATAAGGATTTTGAAAAATAAGGAACGCATAATTAAAAATATTGTCAAGTTAATTATAGATGGTCCTGAGAAATTAAATAATAATTATTGCGGTAGTAGAAAGGCTGGGTCACACCGCCAGGTGGATTAATTCGGGTTTTTTTTTTAAACTAACAATAAACCAAAATAACCACATTATTTTTAAATGAATGCGGGACGTCTTAAATGATAATAGTAATGAATATTAGTTCAATAATCGTCATCGTCATCGTCGTCTTCAGCATAGAACCGGGGTGGCTCGTGCTGTTTCAAGTAGTCGGCTCCATTCAACTCAATCTTGCAGTACTGCATCGAAAGTTTTAGTTGCAATGAGGCTTAATAAATTTAGAAATGTTTCATCTGATGGTCATTCTAGTCTAGAGATGGAAAATCAGTGGTTTTGATCAAATCTGTGAGTTATCGTCGCACAGATCACGATCCGTACAGTACATGACAAACAGTGAATCTTTAGCATTGATCACAAGATTTTGTTCTCTAAACAGTCTCAACAGTCGATCACAGTGTTACATCTTACCTAGCTGCGAGAAAAAGATTTGTCGCACATTCATGACCACCCTGAGAAAGTACGTCACGTCACGGCTACCCCCTTCCCTTAATACAAAACAAAAATAAATATACATTCCAACCTTTTTATTTCAAGCTATCAATATAATTCACTTCAATCAATTCATCAAATAACAAAAATGAAAAGGAAAATTTTCGAGCTTATAAGTCAACGATTCACGGATGCGATTGGATACGCCTCAGAAGTCGCTGATGTGTCGTCGATTAATATTGCGAGCATATCCACGACCTTTGCATCCATCCATTCAAATTCGTCTGATCTAGTTGAAAGACCCAGGCCTTCCAGCTGACGTCTTGCAGCTTTTCTGGTGGATTTTATCATTTTGTGTATTTTTTGCAACCATTTAATATTACCTTAGATGCGAAATATAATCCGCAACTGGCACAAACTCTATCCTTCAGGGAGCTGTTGAGTGAGAGGCAGTATAGGTTATACGCCACTAATACCGAATAGTTGTGGTGGCCATCAAATTATCTGTTCCATAAGTAAACTCAATGGCTTCCCGATCAGGAGGCCATAACAAGATTATAACTGTTTTATAACACATTTTGATATTTTTAACATATTATGTTACGAATCGAAAATAAACTAATTAAGAGGCAAATTCAAGTTTGTAACAGATTCAGATACAAGTAGCACATTGAGTTCAGTTCAAATTAATGGACAAAGTAGTCATATTCCCTTCAAAAAAACCACGTTGAGTTATGAATGAGCTATATAGATTCCACCACTGTGAATGACACATTTCGCTTTAATAACAAAATATGTTACTTGCAAAACTTATTTTAATTACCATCATCATTTTAAAAGTATATTAACTACGTCACTTCACAGTTACTAATACTTGCTAATATATCTTTATTAGCTGTGTTATTTTTGGAATATCTTGAAATGTTGACAATTAACCTTTAACACAATGTGTTACAATTAAGATAAAATCATTACATGGTTTGTTATGAATCAGGTATTAATTAGAGGCAGTTCAGTTATAATTCTTGATATTTTGACCACTTATTTATACCAACGGTTGTTATAATATGATCAAATATATCAAATTAATAACAACTATTGTTAGAAAATTTGATAACAACATAACAAGATCTGTTATAATTTTGTTAGGTCCTCCTGATCGAGTTTAGATAACACCCCATTTCGCTCGCAGCAGTTGACCTTCGAAATAACTTCAATGTATATTGAAACACGAAATCTTTATTCTTGCTATCAACCAATTTTGGGAACGTATTTTTTATTTGGATGCGTATTCAATGCATTTTTACAAATTAATGTTTTGAACCATGAAATGACTTAACCGTCAAGTGAATATTTGCTGGAATAAAGTTGCAGTAAAAGTATATGTATGAAAATGTTACAAAAGCAGTAAAGCATCAGTATTTGATTAACGTTCATAATTTTTGGCTCATTTCACTTCTAATTGGACTACTCAAAAGTGCAAAAAGGTAAATTTTTTGGCGCATGAAATACCAAAGAAATGGAGCAGACAAAAGAGGATTTAAAGTGAAGACGCACATTTATTTGGATTTTCGCATGTTTGTGGAGCCCAGTTAGAAATAAAATTAGCAATCTAACATTAAATTCACTTTGAGGAATAATTAAATGTTTCAATTCGGTAATAACCTTATGCTAACAGAGTTAGTTGTTGGAGAGTAACAGCTCCTGAAAATCGGCAGTCTAATTCTTACCAATCGATTAATGAATGAAATAAAAATAAAGCTCTGATGGCTATTAACACCGAATACTGATATGTACGATGACGATGAATGAAAAAATTGGAAATACACTCAAGTCGTTTTTACACGGTTTATTTTTACGATTTTTGAATTACCGCGGTTTTTTTATGACGGTTTTTGAATTAACACGTTTTTTATGACGATTTTTGAATTAACGCGGTTTTTTTAACACGGCGCGTATCCCCCGTGTAAAAAAAACTTGAGTGTATGTTCAAAGGTGTCAAAAAATGATTTGCTTAAAAATTTGAAACATACAAATTGCAAACAAATAAAGGGGTGAATGCACAAAGGCACAAAGGTAAATAAATTTTGGTGGCATTTAACATAACCAGCGCACATTTCATAACCAGAATATAGTTCTTGGTGCAAATGATTGTGTTCTCAGAAAGTTTTGAATGTATATAGCATATATCATTAACCCTCAATTGATCAACCAAAAAATCAACGCAATCTGATAAACCGGGTACAGGTGTACCCACTCAGTAATTCCATGATACAAAGTGCTCCGATTTTGCTCAAATTTTGCACGTTTGTTCGTTTTTTGAAAATTTATGACCTATATTTTTTATTTGGCGCTTAGGGATCCCCCTTCCGATTTAGGGTGGTTCCAAAAATCATCGCCCTTACCATGAGACCTTTTTACCTTTGTTATACTATAACAAAGGTTTAAAAATTGGTCGAAAAATACGAAATTGATCTGAGGCCCGGAGGGCCAAGTCACATAGACCAATCGATAGGGTTCGTCGATGTCTGTGTGTGTGTGTGTGTGTGTGTGTGTGTGTGTGTGTGTGTGTGTGTGTGTGTGTGTGTGTGTGTGTGTGTGTGTGTGTGTGTATGTGTGCGTGTGTGTGTGTGTGTGTGTGTGTGTGTGTGTGTGTGTATGTGTGTGTGTATGTGTGTGTGTTTGTGTGTGTGTGTGTGTGTGTGTATGTGTGTGTGTGTGTGTGTGTGTGTGTGTGTGTGTGTGTGTGTGTGTGTGTGTGTGTGTGTGTGTGTGTGTGTGTGTGTGTGTGTGTGTGTGTGTGTGTGTGTGTGTGTGTGTGTGTGTGTGTGTGTGTGTGTGTGTGTGTGTGTGTGTGTGTGTGTGTGTGTGTGTGTGTGTGTGTGTATGTAATGATTTTTTCTATCGCCTGTTTCTCAGAGATGGCTAAACCGAATCGTTCGCTATTACTTTTGTTTGAAAGGTATTATTGTTAAGTATATCACTATTGAGTTGCTTCGTGACACGACGTTTCGTTTAAAAGTTATAAGCAAAAATGTGAAAACTACGTGACACGGGTTTCTCTAGAACAACATGACCGATTTCAGCAATCTTAGTATCAAATGAAAGCTCTTATTAAAGCTAAGTTATTCAGGAGTTTGTAATTGAAAACAAACAAGTAGTTTAAAAGTTATACTTAAAAAACCTGTTTCGACAAAGTAATAATTATCGCCTGTTTCTTAGAGATGGCCAAACCGATTTATGCGCTATTAGTCTCATTTGAAAGATAATATATCCTAATGGATCACTATTGAATGATTTTTTGATTGGACGTTTAATTTGAAAGTTATGAGCAACCGTATACACCACACCAAAATTAACAAAAATTTATAATGATTTTAACCAAGATAATTTACCTAATTTCAATTATTTTAATATCAAACGAGAGGTTTTGACACTAAGAATATATATGCAAAATTTCATAAGAATTGGTTGTAGCGGTCAAAAGATATTAACCCTCGAACGCTCGCGCCAGCCAACTTTTGTAACAGTTACTCGCGCGCACAATAGCCTCAAACCAAAGAAAACGTGCGTACTAGAGTTTTGACTGGGAAAACTTGGTTTTAGGTTTATCGAACCTTTAGAATAGTTTCTTGAAATTAAAAGCTCTATCGTCTGGTCGAATCTAAATTTTGATTAATCCCCCTAAAAGTGAATAAAAAAAAATATTTTTCTTCAGTGTCAATATAACACATTGATGTGTTCTGCAAAGTTATAGAGCATATTATTACAAGAAATTTTGCTAAAGACAGTAACCTTCCATCTCTGCAGCTAAGATAGAAAAATCTTATTTATTGTATATGAATTTGTAAAATCAGGTTTTATAATTTTGCTCTTTTTGTAATTGTAGTATGACTTTTTCATGTATTACAAAATTGTACAAATGATAAAAATACACAACTTTACTGAATATAGTATACCTCTATATTTGCTTGTTTAGGAACTGTAGAACTTTGATTATAAAAAAATACCCTAATTTTGACTACGAATTACTCGACTACCAGCAGACGGATGCATTTTAAACATTTTACATTTGCTGATAGTTTTGCTGCATACATTTTCCCAACAATTTAAATTATTAATGCATTGAATAATTATGACGTTTTGCTCACAATAAGTTTGTTGAAGAATATACGTTAGTTAAACAACGATTTGTAACTTTACAACAATATGGCGTTGAAAAACCTACACGTGTTGTATAAAATACAACAGCGTGAGTAACCGAAGGTTAATACAAATTGATGAAAATTATTCAAGAAAACTCTACTGATGTGATTCAAATAGAATAGCATTACAGGAAACTATGCATAGTTCAAAAACCTATAAACAAGACCTTTACTAGACAATGTATATGTTAAAGAATAAGATTTCCTCTTACAACTTACTTTTATTTGCACTTACTCAGATTAATAACAACTTACTCCTTACTCAGCAATTTCATGAAAAAAGGATCTATCAATATTTAAAAGTGTTCCTATTTTGTTTAAAATTTTGTAAACTTATTCAATTTTCAAAATTTTTATGTAAACCAACACACTACGTAACGATGACCAATAGATGAATTATGTTCCAAAGCCGTGTCGATTTCTATCTCAAATAGCAAGTAAGACCGTATAACAAAGGTTCCTTTCACCACTAGGTGGATTAAATCGGGTTTTTTACGCGAATTTCGGAATTTACGCGGTTTTTTTACGCGAATTTCGAAATTTATTCGTTTTTTACGCGAATTTCGGGATTTACGCGGATGTGCTCAAAACGTCTATTTTTCGCGTAGTATTGAAATCCACAAGGTTTTTTTACGCGAAATTTTGGTTTTTATACGCGAATTTTGGAATTTACGCGGCTTTTTTTACGCGAATTTCGGAATTTACGTGGTTTTTTTACGCGAAATTCGTAATTTACGCGGTTTTGATTTACGCGGGACGAATCCTTCGCGTAAAAAGTGACTTAAGTGTATATGCTGAAAATAAAAAGTTGTGATTCAAAAAATTTAACTATTTGTTTTAAAATCGTTCAGTACGTTAATTTTATAGAAGCCTTAAATATTGTATCTTAAAATGAAAACTAAATTATAATTTCCCGAATAAATTTTCCATTTGAAATTTTTTTCATATGACGTCATACCCTCCCTCCCCCCTACGTCACAAATCGTCACAATTAGGTCAACACCCCCCCCCCCCCTCCCCCTATAAGCGTGACGAACTTTATAGATGGCCCCTAAGACTTCAGTCTTTTAAAGTGTCACTAATGAAAACAAATCGTACAAAATTACTAGAAACATTTTCTGCCTATTTTTCATATAAAATTTCTAAAATCTTTTGATTGGAAAAAGCATCTACTGATGCGCAAAATTGGTTTGAAATTTGTATAAATTTATGCTTGATAAATAAAACGAAGAAAGAACTCAAAAACCCGAATTAATCCACCTAGCGGCGTGATCTAGCCTTTCTACTGCCACAATAATCATTATTTAATTTCGCAGGAACATCTATAATTAACTTGTCTATATTTTTACATATCCGTTCCGTATTCCTCAAAATCCTTATTTGCCAGTAAAATTCACAACGTATTGCGTAGAATAATTATATTTTCTTTCCTTGGGTGCGTAAATACTTGTAAGCGTCATTTATGTTACTTGATGAACACCTTGTTTAGTTTTTTATAATCGGTTGGCCTTAACTTTCGGGCTTCAGAGCCACATACGAAACTTGTTTTGAATTGACAATATGAAATATGTGTTCATAGCAGATTTTTTGATATTTTGATATTAATACCATACGTTCAAAAGTTAACATCTTTGAAAAACAAGAGTTCAGAAAAATTATTATTATACTTCGCTTTTGAAGAAAAAGGATATCTACAACAAAATGATTGATCTCAAAATTTTACTATTAGTTTGCTTGGCTTGAATTTTTCAATATATCTGAATTAGAAAAAATAACTGAATAGAGCATTAGATATGAAAAAGAGAAATTGAACTTTTTCTTACCTGGCGCTCCTTCAGATAATTATTTTTGCGTGAAAATCAAAACTTAAGCTTCTTTTGAATGTACTTTCATGAAAAGATAGTCATTAGCTTAATCGCATCGTTTTTACAATGTTAGAGGGTTAGGAAAACAAGATTTCGACCTCATCTTGTTTTCCTAACCCTCTAACAAATAGTGCAAAAGCTGCGCCATAAACATGCTTGAGAATGGGAAATATGATCGATATGATGTCCAGTGCTTGTCATTTTTGATTTATTTATTAAAACATGATACATGACATAAGACATCTGTCCTTTAAAATGTTACTAACGAAAACAAATCTTACAAAATTACTACCGTGCAACGTTTACTTCCTATTTTTCATGTAACATTTCTAAGCTCTAGTATCTATTGATTGTAAAGAGTATCTATTGATGCGCAAAATTTGTTTGAAATTTGTATAAATTTATTTGGAAAAATCAACTCACTAGTATTTTTAATCCAATATACCACTATACCTACATGCTTAAATTAACTTCTGTTCTTTGCTTTTTGCTTTTCTTGTACAATTGTGAATAACAGCAAGTGAAGAAAATGACAATTGAAATCTGAAATCAAAGAAAAGAAAACACTTTTCGATTGAATCCCACTATTTAATATTTATTTGCAACAGATATGTAGTTCGCCTACGACGTGCAGGCTTCATCAGTATCTTATTTCAAAGCATATACGTATCTGTCGCGAATAAATATCAAATAGTGGAATTTAGTCGGAAGAAGTTTTTTTTTCTTTGTTTTGATTTCAGAGTTCAAACTTCAGACAATTGACATGTTTCTCACTTTTCTTGAATTTCATTGCAAATTAAAAAAATGCAAATTGTCATCACATACATGTGTGTGTATACTACATACATACATACATACATACATACATACATACATACATACATACATACATACATACATACATACATACATAGATAGATACATACATACATACATACATACATACATACATACATACATACATACATACATACATACATACATACATACATACATACATACATACATACATACATACATACATACATACATACATACATACATACATACATACATACATACATACATACATTGCACACATTGAATACAATCAACATTTGATTGATATGTTTTGATTTCACACGTTTTAACGGTTTAATATACGGTGCTTAAGTGTTAAAGTTTGAATAACTTTTGAATGAACCGTCCGATTTTAAATAACTCGGTTTCGTTTGATAGATCTCAGCAGTAATTTTCAAATAATCATAAAATGTGTGATGTTTTTCATTAAATTAATGCTTATATGTTACATAAATATGTTTTAAATACTATTTTTTCACATTTCTTTATGTAACTTTCAAACTACAAGTCCAATCGTCATGAAATTTGGAAGTTAAGGGTTTGCAAGACTCCTCTTTCATATGCAATCAATTTTGTTCAAATCGGTTAAGAGACCTATGAGATAATGAAGTCCCATATTTTTCGTATTTTTATACATAACTTTTGAACTAAAAGTCCGATCAGTATGAAATTCAATAGCGACCAATGGGACACCTAGACCTTTCATTTGACACTAAGAACATCAAAATCGGTCCAGCCATCTCCGAGAAAAGTGAGTGAGATTAAAAGCGTCACATACACACACACACACATACACACACACACACACACACACACACACACACACACACATACATACACACACACACAGAAAATGCTCAGTTTTCGAAACTGAGTCGAATGGTATATAACATTCGGCCCGCAGGACCTTCTTTCCATTTCCGGTTTTCCAAGTGATTTCTATACCTTTATACTATATATTTATATAGTAGAAAGGCAAAACATGCCTACACGCATGTTTTCGTCCACCATGGCGAATGTTCCGGTTAACTGTCGGAAGGCCGCTGGCCAGGGGGTAGAATTTTTTGCAAGAAAGCTTATATAATTACCTTCCATGGAAAATTTGTCAAACTCAATTAGCTGCCTTAGTTTTTTTTCATCACCATCCGAAAAAAGTCAATTTTTTTAAATGAATACGTTAGCGGATCGACAAATGAAATGACAAGTTTTAGGTAAACATAACAGCCTTGGGAGCACTGACGGCATGTCGATCGCGGGTTTTGCCAATACACAGGTAGTTTTAAACAAACAGATGCATCATTTGGCAGGTATTTTCTAGCTACTTTCGGTTTCCCCTTAAGTCCGATTAAACTCCAAATTAAAGTAGAGTTTAAAGTTCAATTTTAAATCCTTAAATCCATCCAATGGCCATTTTAAATACAATTTCATGTCACATTTTGTGTCCAATTCAAGTCTATTTCAAGTAAAATTTGAAGTTCAATTTAAAGTCCTAGAGTATTTTCAGGGGTAAAGTACTTTAAACCTATTAATCGATTGCTTCTATTTCGTCGGCCAGCCTAGTTCTAGTGATTTTGATGTTCTTTCAATAAAAAATAGCATATTACTTACATTTTATAGAAAATGGTTATAACACATTAAAACTGTATATCGGCAAAGTGTCTATTTGACGAAAGAAAAGGCAAATGGGCTGAATTTAGAAGCAGGCTGAAAATACCCTCGTGTACCCTGTTTCAAGTCGAATTTCATGTCCCATTACAAGTGCTGTTTCATGTTTAATTTCAAGTCCAAATTTCAGTCCAAATTTAAGTCCAATTTCAAATCCAATTTAAGTGCAAAATCAAGTCAAATTTCAAGATTAATTTTAAATAACATTTTAAATAACAAATCCAATTTTACAATTAATTTCAAGTACGAGTTCAAATCTAATTTAAGTTATATTACCATTGCATGTTCCATTTTAAGTATGCCAAGCCTGCTTAGCCGAGATTCGAATATACGGCAAGTGTCTTGGTACACCGAAGCTAATTGGGTGGTCAAGTATCACTTTTATAACTTGCCATGGTGAGAGGCTTCATTGTTAGATAATGCTGAATTCAGTACGAAGGAAGGATTGTGAGGGGCTTGAGAATAAACCCATGCTACAGTCACTCAACATCGATAGGTCTGATTCTACTAAGATTTGAACCACGACCACTCGCTTGTTAAAGCAGACTCGGTAACCTTGTGGCTACAAGGGCACCCTTTTTATTCTAGGATAAAACCATCGTTAGTCTTTGAGCGTGATTCCTCACTTTGAGAACTGTTCCGCCAATCACATTTTCATAGAATATTTTGCACAAATAATTAGAATTAGGATTAGTTTTGAATAAATACAGTATATCGATATAATCGATTGAAAGGATCGTTGAGCTCTTTTCTATAACGGTTTACTCTCACGAAATATATTTGGTCTAGGTTCAATATTCCATCGATGAAAACGATTGAAGAGGGGGAACAATATTGTTTTATTTCGAGACATCGACTTGGTCAAGGCTCACTCGAAACAAATAGTGTTGAATGAATCGACTTTGACGTTTTTTGGAATTAAGGTAGTCGAATTCGCAAGTTATAAACTTGTCGTCGCAGGCATGGAAGCAAAAACATGGTTACATGTGGTTGGTGCTCGATACGTATACTTATTTCAATCAAGGTTAATCAAAAGAGGTTTTCTGATGTTCAAATTTGTTTTTCACCCCCGCTGAGGGTAAATAAATTTTCAAAGCGGAAACTGTTGAATGTATAAACAACGTCGATGGTTGCTAACCAATCGTTCCGCGTACTTCTGTTCTATAAACTGTGAAAACTAGATCACCTATTTTAACTCACCTTGATTTCAATGACTTGCTAAATAGGATTTTTTTCTATGCGAATCGATGCATAAACAATATTCCGAACGATCCGCATCGGTGAAAAATATTGGAAGTATTGGAGTAATTAGTTCTCATAACTTGATCATTTTTCATTTCTGGACACTACCACGCTATTTTCCCATAACGCCAAAAACATTTTCACTTGCTATCTAGGGGAACTGTGGGTAAGACGAACAGGTTAAGAAGAACAGCTAATATAATACAGAGAACTTCTGAGTTATGAAACCTAGATACAGTTTACTTCTATTCAATATATTTTTATTACCTTTGTTATACTATAACAAAGGTTTAAAAATTGGTCGAAAAACACGAAATTGATCCGAGGCCCGGAGGGCCAAGTAACATATACCAATCGATAGGGTTCGACGATTTGAGCAATGTCTGACTCACTAGTATTTTTAATCCAATATACCACTATACCTACATGCTTAAATTAACTTCTGTTCTTTGCTTTTTGCTTTTCTTGTACAATTGTGAATAACAGCAAGTGAAGAAAATGACAATTGAAATCTGAAATCAAAGAAAAGAAAACACTTTTCGATTGAATCCCACTATTTAATATTTATTTGCAACAGATATGTAGTTCGCCTACGACGTGCAGGCTTCATCAGTATCTTATTTCAAAGCATATACGTATCTGTCGCGAATAAATATCAAATAGTGGAATTTAGTCGGAAGAAGTTTTTTTTTCTTTGTTTTGATTTCAGAGTTCAAACTTCAGACAATTGACATGTTTCTCACTTTTCTTGAATTTCATTGCAAATTAAAAAAATGCAAATTGTCATCACATACATGTGTGTGTATACTACATACATACATACATACATACATACATACATACATACATACATACATACATACATACATACATACATAGATAGATACATACATACATACATACATACATACATACATACATACATACATACATACATACATACATACATACATACATACATACATACATACATACATACATACATACATACATACATACATACATACATACATTGCACACATTGAATACAATCAACATTTGATTGATATGTTTTGATTTCACACGTTTTAACGGTTTAATATACGGTGCTTAAGTGTTAAAGTTTGAATAACTTTTGAATGAACCGTCCGATTTTAAATAACTCGGTTTCGTTTGATAGATCTCAGCAGTAATTTTCAAATAATCATAAAATGTGTGATGTTTTTCATTAAATTAATGCTTATATGTTACATAAATATGTTTTAAATACTATTTTTTCACATTTCTTTATGTAACTTTCAAACTACAAGTCCAATCGTCATGAAATTTGGAAGTTAAGGGTTTGCAAGACTCCTCTTTCATATGCAATCAATTTTGTTCAAATCGGTTAAGAGACCTATGAGATAATGAAGTCCCATATTTTTCGTATTTTTATACATAACTTTTGAACTAAAAGTCCGATCAGTATGAAATTCAATAGCGACCAATGGGACACCTAGACCTTTCATTTGACACTAAGAACATCAAAATCGGTCCAGCCATCTCCGAGAAAAGTGAGTGAGATTAAAAGCGTCACATACACACACACACACACATACACACACACACACACACACACACATACATACACACACACAGAAAATGCTCAGTTTTCGAAACTGAGTCGAATGGTATATAACATTCGGCCCGCAGGACCTTCTTTCCATTTCCGGTTTTCCAAGTGATTTCTATACCTTTATACTATATATTTATATAGTAGAAAGGCAAAACATGCCTACACGCATGTTTTCGTCCACCATGGCGAATGTTCCGGTTAACTGTCGGAAGGCCGCTGGCCAGGGGGTAGAATTTTTTGCAAGAAAGCTTATATAATTACCTTCCATGGAAAATTTATCAAACTCAATTAGCTGCCTTAGTTTTTTTTCATCACCATCCGAAAAAAGTCAATTTTTTTAAATGAATACGTTAGCGGATCGACAAATGAAATGACAAGTTTTAGGTAAACATAACAGCCTTGGGAGCACTGACGGCATGTCGATCGCGGGTTTTGCCAATACACAGGTAGTTTTAAACAAACAGATGCATCATTTGGCAGGTATTTTCTAGCTACTTTCGGTTTCCCCTTAAGTCCGATTAAACTCCAAATTAAAGTAGAGTTTAAAGTTCAATTTTAAATCCTTAAATCCATCCAATGGCCATTTTAAATACAATTTCATGTCACATTTTGTGTCCAATTCAAGTCTATTTCAAGTAAAATTTGAAGTTCAATTTAAAGTCCTAGAGTATTTTCAGGGGTAAAGTACTTTAAACCTATTAATCGATTGCTTCTATTTCGTCGGCCAGCCTAGTTCTAGTGATTTTGATGTTCTTTCAATAAAAAATAGCATATTACTTACATTTTATAGAAAATGGTTATAACACATTAAAACTGTATATCGGCAAAGTGTCTATTTGACGAAAGAAAAGCCAAATGGGCTGAATTTAGAAGCAGGCTGAAAATACCCTCGTGTACCCTGTTTCAAGTCGAATTTCATGTCCCATTACAAGTGCTGTTTCATGTTTAATTTCAAGTCCAAATTTCAGTCCAAATTTAAGTCCAATTTCAAATCCAATTTAAGTGCAAAATCAAGTCAAATTTCAAGATTAATTTTAAATAACATTTTAAATAACAAATCCAATTTTACAATTAATTTCAAGTACGAGTTCAAATCTAATTTAAGTTATATTACCATTGCATGTTCCATTTTAAGTATGCCAAGCCTGCTTAGCCGAGATTCGAATATACGGCAAGTGTCTTGGTACACCGAAGCTAATTGGGCGGTCAAGTATCACTTTTATAACTTGCCATGGTGAGAGGCTTCATTGTTAGATAATGCTGAATTCAGTACGAAGGAAGGATTGTGAGGGGCTTGAGAATAAACCCATGCTACAGTCACTCAACATCGATAGGTCTGATTCTACTAAGATTTGAACCACGACCACTCGCTTGTTAAAGCAGACTCGGTAACCTTGTGGCTACAAGGGCACCCTTTTTATTCTAGGATAAAACCATCGTTAGTCTTTGAGCGTGATTCCTCACTTTGAGAACTGTTCCGCCAATCACATTTTCATAGAATATTTTGCACAAATAATTAGAATTAGGATTAGTTTTGAATAAATACAGTATATCGATATAATCGATTGAAAGGATCGTTGAGCTCTTTTCTATAACGGTTTACTCTCACGAAATATATTTGGTCTAGGTTCAATATTCCATCGATGAAAACGATTGAAGAGGGGGAACAATATTGTTTTATTTCGAGACATCGACTTGGTCAAGGCTCACTCGAAACAAATAGTGTTGAATGAATCGACTTTGACGTTTTTTGGAATTAAGGTAGTCGAATTCGCAAGTTATAAACTTGTCGTCGCAGGCATGGAAGCAAAAACATGGTTACATGTGGTTGGTGCTCGATACGTATACTTATTTCAATCAAGGTTAATCAAAAGAGGTTTTCTGATATTCAAATTTGTTTTTCACCCCCGCTGAGGGTAAATAAATTTTCAAAGCGGAAACTGTTGAATGTATAAACAACGTCGATGGTTGCTAACCAATCGTTCCGCGTACTTCTGTTCTATAAACTGTGAAAACTAGATCACCTATTTTAACTCACCTTGATTTCAATGACTTGCTAAATAGGATTTTTTTCTATGCGAATCGATGCATAAACAATATTCCGAACGATCCGCATCGGTGAAAAATATTGGAAGTATTGGAGTAATTAGTTCTCATAACTTGATCATTTTTCATTTCTGGACACTACCACGCTATTTTCCCATAACGCCAAAAACATTTTCACTTGCTATCTAGGGGAACTGTGGGTAAGACGAACAGGTTAAGAAGAACAGCTAATATAATACAGAGAACTTCTGAGTTATGAAACCTAGATACAGTTTACTTCTATTCAATATATTTTTATTACCTTTGTTATACTATAACAAAGGTTTAAAAATTGGTCGAAAAACACGAAATTGATCCGAGGCCCGGAGGGCCAAGTAACATATACCAATCGATAGGGTTCGACGATTTGAGCAATGTCTGTGTGTGTGTGTGTGTGTGTGTGTGTGTGTGTGTGTGTGTGTGTGTGTGTGTGTGTGTGTGTGTGTGTGTGTGTGTGTGTGTGTGTGTGTGTGTGTGTGTGTGTGTGTGTGTGTGTGTGTGTGTGTGTGTGTGTGTGTGTGTGTGTGTGTGTGTGTGTGTGTGTGTGTGTGTGTGTGTGTGTGTGTGTGTGTGTGTGTGTGTGTGTGTGTGTGTGTGTGTGTGTGTGTGTGTGTGTGTGTGTGTGTGTGTGTGTGTGTGTGTGTGTGTGTGTGTGTGTGTGTGTGTGTGTGTGTGTGTGTGTGTGTGTGTGTGTGTGTGTGTGTGTGTGTGTGTGTGTGTGTGTGTGTGTGTGTGTGTGTGTGTGTGTGTGTGTGTGTGTGTGTGTATGTAATGATTTTTTCTGTCGCCTGTTTCTCAGAGATGGCTGAACCGAATCGTTCGCTATTACTTTTGTTTGAAAGGTATTACTGTCTAGTAGATCACTATTGAGTTGTTTCATGATACGATGTTTCATATAAAAGTTATAAGCAAAAATGTGAAAACTACGTGACATGGTTTTCTCCGGAACTACATGACCGATTTTAACGATCTTAGTATCAAATAAAAGCTCTTGTTAAAGCTAAATTGTTCAGAAATTTCTTATTGAAAACAAACAAGTAGTTTAAAAGTTATGCTTGAAAAACCTGTTTTGACAAGGTAATAATTATCGCCTGTTTCTCAGAGAAGGCCAAACAAATTTATGCGCTATTAGTTTCATTTGGCAGGTAATTGGATCACTATTGAATGGTTTTTTGATTGGATGTTTAATTTGAAAGTTATGAGCAATTGAATACACCACACCAAAATTAAGAATAATTTATAATGATTTTAACCAAGATAATTTACCTAATTTCAATTATTTTAATATCAAACGAGAGGTTTTGACACTACGAATATATATGCAAAATTTCATAAGCATTGGTTTTACCGATCAAAAGATATTAACCCTCGAACACTCGCGCCAACTTTTGTAACACGGTTACTCGCGCGCACAATGGACCAAACCAAAGAAAACGTGTGCACTAGAGTTTTGACTGGGGAAAACTTGGTTTTAGGTTTATCGAACCTTTGGAAGAGTTTCTAGAAATTGAAAGCTACATCGTCTGGTGGAATTTAAATTTTGATTAATCCCCCTAAAAGTGAAATAAAATTTTTTTTTTCTGCAGTGTCAATAACACATTGATGTGTTCTGCAAAGTTATAGAGCATGTTATTGCAAGAAATTTTGCTAAAGACAATAACCTTCTATCTCTGCAGCGAAGATAGAAAAATCTTATTTATTGTATATGATTTTGTAAAATCAGTTTGTTGTGACCGATCGTGAACTTGTCGTAGCTGCACCGAATCCGAAATCACGAGTAGAGCCACTGATGAGCGTTTACAGCAGGACACGGCCGTGCGTATCTTCACGTAGCGGAATCAAAAGAATTGTGGCGTTTACTTTTTTATTGAACGAGAGTGACTTTTACACTTTGGCATTTATTGCGTTCTATTCGGCTACTGATTGCAGACTGAACCTATCGCTCGCGCGCCGATATGATGGACCCGAATCCTATACACTCCTGACTGAGCTACTATTGATTGAGCTACTACGCCCGCTGGTGTTCATGCAGCAAAATAAATGATAAAGAACAGCGGCGATCCATCACAGTTTTTCTATTTTTGCTCTTTTTGTAATTGTTGTATGACTTTTCCATGTACTACAAAATTGTACAAATAGTAAAAATACATAACTTTGCTGAAAATAGTATACCTCTATGTTTAGGATGTTTAGGCTTGTTTAGGAACTGATTAAAATTTAGGATTATAAAAAATACCCTAATTATTCGACTATCAGCAGACGGATACATTTTAAACATTTTACATTTGCTGATAGTTTTGCTGCATACAGACACCATTTTTCCATATGAAGAAACAAGAGAAAATTCCAGTTGGGGCCCAATTTTGGTACACCTCACATGCTGAGTGCTTCGTTTCTGTGATGGCGGTTTATGCTGATCTATTTTCCCCAACAATTTAAATTATTAATGCATTGAATAATTATGATATTTTGCTCATAATAAGTTTATTGGAGGATATACGTTAGTAAAACAACGATTTGTAATTTTATAACAATATGGCGTAGGAAAACCTACACAAAATACAACAGCGTGAGTAACCGAAGGTTATTAAAAATTGATGAAAATTATTCAAGAAAACTCTTTTGATGTGAATCAAATGGAATGGCATTACAGGAAATTATGCATAGTTCAAAAGCCTATAAACTAGACCTTTACTAGGCAAAGTATATATTAAAGAATAAGATTTCCTCTCACAACTTACTTTTATTTGCACTTACTCAGATTAATAACTTACTTACTTATCCTTACTCCGCAATTTCATGAAAAAGGGATCTTTCAAAATTTAAAAGTGTTCCTATTTTGTTCAAATTTTGTAAACTTATTCAATTTTCAAAATTTTTTGTAAACCAAGGCATTACGCGACGTTAACCAATAGACGAAGACGTGTCGATTTCTATCTCAAATAGCAAGTAAGACCGTATAACAAAGGTTCCTTTCACCACTAGGTGGATTAAATCGGGTTTTTCAAAAGCAGCAAGTTAAATATTTAGCAAAAAATGTTTTTCAATGTGTATTTTGAGTATTAAAAATGGTCCGAAAAAGGGAACTTTTTTAGTACTGCGGGTGAAACGGACAATATGTAGGGGTAAGATGGACAGGTATTGTAAATCGCCCCAATTAAGAGCATATTATTATTTTTGCCCCTAACAGATTGAATATGTAAAATATGGTGGTGTAGCGTGCACAAAATGAAGGGGGTCCACCCCTCCCACTAGAGGCAGCCAATGGAAAATTGTTTGGCAGCGGCAATATGGACAAGTATTCCAAAAACTGTTTCATACCTGGCCGCTGCTAAATTGTTTGAAGTTCGCGTTTGCCGGTTAAATTTTCATTTATATGCTTGAGATATCACTAAGAAGCAAAGTCAACAATTTTATTATAATATGTTCACTTACCATCTTACCCACACTAGCAATTGCCCATTTCACCCCATCATTATATATTTTTTTAAAGCGTTCACAATTTTTCATACGCAAATGAAATTATGTATTATTTCAATGCAGACGTTACTTGAAAAACCCGATTTAATCCACTTAGTGGTGAAAGGAACCTTTGTTATAATTCATCTATTGTTTACCGTTACCTAGTGCGTTGATTTACATAAAATTTTTGAAAATTGAATAAGTTTACAAAATTTGAACAAAATATGAACACTTTTAAATTTTAATAGATCGTTTTTTCATGAAATTGCTAAGTAAGGATAAGTAAGTTGTTGTTAATCTGAGTAAGTGCAAATAAAAGAAAGTTGTAAGAGGAAATCTTATTCTTTAACATATACATTGCCTAGTAAAGGTCTAGTTTATAGGTTTTTGAACCATACATGTAATGCCATTCTATAGAGAGAATGTAATGCCATAGAAATCAATAGAGTTTTCTTGAATAATTTTCATAAATTTTTATTAACCTGCGGTTACTCACGCTGTTGTATTTTGTACAAGACATGTAGGTTTTCCAACGCCATATTGTTATAAAGTTACAAATCGTTGTTTACCTAACGTATATTTTTCAATAAACTTATTATGAGCAAAATGTCATAATTATTCAATGCATTAATAATTTAAATTAGGATTAGGAAAATAGATCAGCATAAACCGCCATCACAGAAACGAAGCAATCAGTATGTGAGGTGTACCAGAATTTGGCCCTAACTGGAATTTTCTCTTGTTTGTTCATATGGAAAAATGGTGTCTGTATGCAGCGAAACTATCAGCAAATGTAAAATGTTTACAATGTATCCGTCTGCTGGTAGTCGAGTAATTCGGAGTCAAAATTAGGGTATTTTTTATAATCAAAGTTCCAGCAAAGTATTTTCAGCAAAGTTGTGTATTTTTACTATTTGTACAATTTTGTACTACATGAAAAAGTCATACAACAATTACAAAATTGATTTTATAAATTCATATACAATAAATAAGATTTTTCTATTTTCGCTGCAGAGATAGAAGGTTATTGTATTCGGCAAAATTTCTTGTAATAATATGCTCTATAACTTTGCAGAACATATCAATGTGTTATATTGAGACTAAAGAAAAATATTTTTTTTTATTTCACTTTTAGGGGAATTAATCAAAATTTAAATTTCACCAGACGATAGAGCTTTCAATTTCAAGAAACTCTTCCAAAGGTTTGATAAACCTAAAACCAAGTTTTCCCAGTCAAAACTCTAGTTCATACTAGTTCATACGTTTTCTTTGGTTTGGGGCTATTTTGCGCGCGAGTAACTGTGTTACAAAAAATGGCGCGAGTGTTCGAGGGTTAATATCTTTTGACCGGTAAAACCAACTCTTATGAAATTTTACATATATATTCTTAGTGCCAAAACCTCTCGTTTGATATTAAAATAATTGAAATTAGGTAAATTATCTTGGTTAAAATCATTATAAATTATTGTTAATTTTGGTTTGGTGCATACAGTTGCTCATAACTTTCAAATTAAACGTGCAATCAAAAAATCATTCAATAGTGATCTATTGGGATATATTATCTTTCAAATGAGACTAATAGCGCATTAATCGGTTTGGCCACCTCTGAGAAACAAGCGATAATTATTACCTTGTCAAAACCTTGTCAAAGTTTTTTAAGCATAACTTTTAAACTACTTGTTTGTTTTCAATTAAAAGTTTCTGAACAATTTAGTTTCAACAAGAGCTTTCATTTGATACTAAAATCGTTGAAATCGGTCATGTAGTTCCGGAGAAACCCGTGTCACGTAGTTTTCACATTTTTGCTTATAACTTTTAAACGAAACGTCGTATCACGAAACAACTCAATAGTGATCTACTAGGCAATAATACCTTTCAAACAAGAGTAATAGCGAACGATTCGGTTCAGCCATCTCTGAGAAACAGGCGATAGAAAAAATCATTACATACATACACACACACACAGACATTGCTCAAATCATCGAACCCTATCGATTGGTATATGTGACTTGACACAGTTCCCCTACTTTTAAATTTAACTTTTCTATTTTTCGATAACGCTGTGAGTTGATTCAAACGATGCTTAAAATGAAGCACGCAGATTTTCAACAAATTAGTATATTAATGCACTAACGATCTCAAGAACTATTTCGGAACTTCATTGTATTCTCCAAAAATATCTTCTCACTCGCCGTTAGTGCAGAATAACTGAGAAAACGCAGGAGTTCACAGCACCTGTTACAAACGAAGTAAAACAGAAACAAAATAGTGATACGTAAATTGTTTCATACGCATCACGAACGGAACGATGAATGCCATGGACATATGACACCTAAACGACAGCCTGCATTCTGTTTGTTTAATATCTATTTACTCTCCCTTGATTCTATTATTTGTTTGTGTTTTGATACTCATCTGACTGTAACAAAATACGGTGCATATTACTTAAACACAAAACAACAGATTGTGTTGAATGTCTTAGATGAGAATTTGAAAAATATTTGATGACAGACAGAATTGTATACAGCTGAGACTTCTTTCAATACCGCCGGTATATCGCAACTTCCAAAACAAGAGAAAAAAATATAATGTAAATAAATATTTTGTAAAGTTTTTGTCCTTCCGATGTTGGACAACTGAAGGGGGAGGGGGGAGGTGTCAAAATAAAACAATGAGATTTTTTTAATCACGCCAAAAAATATTAAGCGTTTTAAGCATTTCAACTTAAAGTTTAATCGTGGAAATCGAATCTACTCTTACCTTTAATAAATATGTTATATTATGCCATGCACAAACCTTCCAAATCAGAGAAAAAACCGAAAAAAATTCTTTGCCGATTTTCAGAAATTACCCAGCTAGCATTTTTATCTGTATATAAAAGTTAAGAATTAGCATTACGTACATATATACATGCTAATAAATCGTATTTAATGCGCAAAATTGGCATATTCGTGGTATTTTGGAGGTGATATACGTGATGAGGAATAAACATACGCATTTCTTCGATATAAGTAATTATTTACGACAATATCCGATTAAGCCCGACCCGCTCCGTATTGCTATACGATTCTGTGCTGAATATCGTATGAATGTCAGCTGTGTTAGGGTGCGCATTTTTCTAGTAGTTTAGACACAGTAGCCCAATGACTCTTTAGACGAGTTTCGTTAAGTTGATGTTCACTCTTATACAGGAGAATGTGGTAGCGGTAGCATTAGATTTTGTATCACTTTTTGGAAAGCCACCAAGGCGATCAGACGCGTTTTTCGGAATAAATATTACAATTGTATCGGTTTCTTTCGATTCACTTCATGGTTGATTAAATAGTTAAAATTCAAATAAATTGGTTTTCATTTGGTATCCCGAATCGGAGTGAATGATTAAACCGAAAATCACCGACATTATTTGGGCGATATTACTTGGTGTGACGAATCTAGGACATGATTAGGCGGATATACTTCCCATCGGAAAGGACATTTTACCCCAATTCTGCACGATTGAATTCCGGAGCAAGGAATTTCTTCAACGCTGGCCACTAGACGTAACAGAAAAATGGTGCCGTGACCAGGATCCGGCGTTCGGTTAACAATAGGCTCTATTCATCGTGACCTTTGTGTGTCCTTCATCAACCTAATCCGACATTTTGTACTGGGCAACTAAGCGCGTCACTTTTCGCGGGAACGCAAAGACCACCGTAAACCTGGTAATACTTGGACAACCCCACTGGATTATTCATTACATCGTATTAATATATAATACAAGGCTCTATTCCGCCTTGAAAAAGGTGAGTGTGATTCCAAGCATTTTAACTCCATCGTGCGTCTCTACCGGGTCTTTGTTTTAAGGAACGCATTCGCATCACTTGTATTTCATCATGCCGAAGAGGAAAACTCGTCAATTGGAGCAGAAGCGCACAAATCTGCTTGCGTCGCTGGATCGTTGTGAGGAGTTTGCTGAACGATGCCATCCCGAACGTGACAGATGTGAAATTAAACTACGACTTGACAACCTGGATGAAATATGGGCAACTTTCGAAGAAGTGCAAACTGATATCGAGAGTCACGAAGAACACCTGCAAGCTGAGGCTCATCAAATGGCCACACGGGAAAAATTCGAATCTAAATACTTTCGAGTAAAGGGAGCGCTGCTTGCTAAAGTGCCGGATACACCACACAACGCTAACCGTGATGCTAATCAACCACCCAACACATCGCATCTTTCAGGAGTCAAACTACCAACCATTACCCTACCAGAATTCGACGGGAATTACGACCAGTGGCTCACATTTCATGATACGTTCATTGCACTTATTCATTCCTCAGCTGAAATATCAACGGTGCAAAAATTCCACTACTTACGCGCAGCTGTTAAGGGCGAAGCAGCTCAGCTAATCGAGTCTCTCACTATCAGTGCGATGAACTATCCCGTAGCGTGGCAAATTTTGGTCGATCGTTATTCGAACAGTTATCTGTTGAAAAAGAAACATTTGGCAGCAATGCTGGACTACCCTAAAATGAAGCGAGAGACGGCTAATGCACTGCATGGACTAATAGATTCATTCGAAAGGCATAGCAAGGTTTTAAAACAACTGCAAGAACCGGTGGATAGTTGGAACACAATTATGGTACATTTACTCTGTGCACGTTTAGACGACGCCACTATAAAAATCTGGGAGGATCATGCATCAACTATACCAGAACCGAATTACAGCACACTTATCGAGTTTTTGCAGCGTAGAACTCGTGTTCTCGAATCTCTCTCAGTGAATACTACGCACGGTACGCATTCGACGCCGTCGCCGCCGCAGCAGGCTCCCTTCTCTTTCAAACGTCCCATTTCTGGAAAGGTGTATACTCACGCCGCCTCTGATAATCGAAATTCCAACTGTGTAGCTTGTTCCCAAAGCCATCGTCTGGTGGAGTGCCCTGAATTTCCAAAAATGCCACTTGAAAAACGATTAGATTTGGTTAATTCAGCACGGTTATGTAGCAATTGCTTTCATTCAAACCATTTCGTAAAAAATTGCCTGTCCAAGTTTCGCTGTAAAACCTGCAAAGGAAAACACCATACTATCATTCATCCCGGATTTGCTGGTTCTAATACGACGTCTAACGTAACGACATTAACATCGGAAGAACACGTAGATTCCTGACACGAAAATACTACACCTTCGACATCGACCATCGTCAACTCGGTGACGATTGGATTCAGTACTTTTCTTATGACGGAGGTAAAAATAATTATGCAACGGCTGTGGTTAATTCCTATCGGATGGGATGACGAAGTGACAAACGATCTAAAGGAAATATGGGAGGAATTTCGGGCTCAGCTTAACCAGTTATCAACATTCACAATCGATCGGTTTGTGCTACTTTCTGATGCTAAATCAATCCAACTTCATTGTTTTGCGGATGCATCGAAGGTCGCATACGGATGCTGCATTTATGCACGGACGGAAGATAAACGCGGCATGGTAAAGGTTCAACTTATCTCGGCAAAATCTAGAGTCGTTCCATTGAAACGGTTAAGCATCCCTAGACTGGAGCTGTGCGCCGCCCAGCTCGCATCCCGGTTATATAACAAGGTAACACAAGCACTAGGACTGGAATACCATTCGGTCCACTTTTGGTCGGACTCTACAGTAGTCCTAAATTGGCTTCGATCTCCACCCTACACCTGGAAAACCTTTGTTGCCAACAGGGTTAGCGAAATTCAAGCGACCACACGGAACGTTCGGTGGAAACACATCCCAGGACCCAGAATCCTGCGGATATGATATCAAGGGGAATGCGTGTCAACGACTTTGTCCAAAGCACATTATGGAAAAACGGTCCCAACTGGCTATGCAAATCGGAGGAAGTATGGCCGCAAGAAACGGCATTTGAAAAAATTCCTGAGGATATAATGGAAAGGGAAACGGTGGTGGCTGTGGTTTCGAACATGGAAAGGCACAATTCAATATTCACTCGCTATTCGCACTATAACAAACTTATTCGCATCGTGGCATGGTTACAATGCTTTCGGCATAATTGTCATTTACGGCGTATTGGTGAAAATCTACTTTTAGCACCCACACTAACGGTGAAGGAACTGGAATCGAGCAAAACCCAGCTCATTAAACTGGTACAATCTGAATCATACTCCGAGGAAATAAAGGCATTGCAGACTGGAAACCTTGTTTCATCCCGGTCATCTATTCGAACTTTGAATCCATTTTTAGATGAAATAAACATGCTACGCGTTGGGGGCCGTCTGCAACTCTCCGATGAACCTTACGATGCCAAACATCCAATATTGCTGCCTGGTGATCATCCCTTTGCTAGGCTTCTCGTCCAGCGCTATCATCATCAACTTCTTCTCGCTGGACCTCGTTTGATGTTAGCAGTTATTCGTGAACACTACTGGCCAGTAAATGGAAGGCGACTACTACGGGGCATCGCTAGACGCTGCTACAACTGTACTCGAGCACAACCGGCACCGGTAAGGCAACCCATGGGACAATTTCCAGCTTTGCGAGTAACACCGAGCAGAGCATTTACCAACGCGGGGGTTGATTACTGCGGCCCAATCTATCTTCGTTCTCCACATCGAAAGGCATCTCCTACGAAAGCATACATTTCGGTATTTGTGTGTTTTAGCACCAAAGCGGTACATCTCGAGTTGGCTGGAGACTTATCGACCGCAACCTTCATGTCAGCACTGCGCAGATTTATAGCTCGTCGAGGAAAACCTGCAAATATATTCTCTGATAATGGGAAAAACTTTATCGGAGCACGGAATGAACTTCACGAAATCTACACACGGCTGCATACTCAAACGGAATTAAACAAAATCATCGACGAGTGTGCATCAAAAGGAATCTCATGGCATTTAATCCCCCCTAAGGCTCCAAATTTTGGCGGACTGTGGGAATCCGCAGTCAAGATAGCAAAGCAACACCTTTACCGGCAGCTTCGCAATTCACTTCTCAGCTACGAGGACACGGTAACTATCCTGGCACAGGCAGAAGCCTGTATGAATTCTCGGCCGCTGATACCTTTATCGGACGACGTAAGCGACTTATCGGCATTAACACCCGGTCACTTCTTAATTGGTTGTTCTCTTCATGCACTACCGGATCGAGATTTGCGAAACATCCCTCTAAATCGGCTAAACAGATTCCAGCGGCTGCAACAAAAAACACAACAATTCTGGCATATGTGGCGAAACGAGTACTTAAAGGAACTGCAACGGGATTCCAAGCCTTTTAGAGTACGTGGAGTGCCAATCAAGGTGGGCACAATGGTGATTCTGCGCGACGACTCTCTGCATCCAACAAAATGGCCTCTGGCACGAATAATTGAGGCAAAACCAGGTATCGACGGAGTAATACGCGTGGTTCTCGTGCAAACAATTAGCGGAATCTTCAGACGACCGGTATCACAAATATGTCTCCTTCCTGCGGATGATCAGCAACCTCTTCTGCAGCAGTCGTCAGCAATTAGCGGAGAAACAACGGAAAATGAACAAAATTAGTAATACTTAAGAAAAGTAGCAGATATCGTGTGCTTTGTTTGATAGCTGAGTGCTCTATGAAATGTAATGATATACACAATAGTAGTAGGACAAATAATAGTTGTAGTAGTTGAAACGTTGTTTCAAGGTGGTGGCTATGTTAGGGTGCGCATTTTTCTAGTAGTTTAGACACAGTAGCCCAATGACTCTTTAGACGAGTTTCGTTAAGTTGATGTTCACTCTTATACAGGAGAATGTGGTAGCGGTAGCATTAGATTTTGTATCACTTTTTGGAAAGCCACCAAGGCGATCAGACGCGTTTTTCGGAATAAATATTACAATTGTATCGGTTTCTTTCGATTCACTTCATGGTTGATTAAATAGTTAAAATTCAAATAAATTGGTTTTCATTTGGTATCCCGAATCGGAGTGAATGATTGAACCGAAAATCACCGACATTATTTGGGCGATATTACTTGGTGTGACGAATCTAGGACATGATTAGGCGGATATACTTCCCATCGGAAAGGACATTTTACCCCAATTCTGCACGATTGAATTCCGGAGCAAGGAATTTCTTCAACGCTGGCCACTAGACGTAACAAGCTGTTATCATGTTATACGATGTTATACGACTGAAAATCAACTTGGGCGGACTTTATTCAGCTTTAGTTACGATTCCGAATTTGTTAAGAGTTATTTACGATAATTTTCGGTTATTGATGTACGATTTGGTGCCAGCTGGGTACCTTTTTCGAACTTCCACTTCTGTTTCGTGCTAGAAGCGTTGACACTCTTATAGTTAACACTTTTAAGTTCTTTCCCGCATTTTAATTAACCATTCTCTAACCATAATTATTATCATCTATCTTCCAATCTAGAACCATTTGTGAAATGGTGCTGCACCGTATCAAAACTGTTTTCTGCACTCTTAAATGAAATTACGTATAAATATGCTGGATTGAGCTAAAACTTGGTTAAAACTATTCAAAATGCCTTTAAATTGTACAAACTCGCATTATGATATGAGTAGTCGAATTTGTACACTTTAAGGGCATTTTGAGTAGTTTTAACCAAGTTTTAGCTAAATCTAATCTATTTACAGGTAAACTCAGTTATGAGTGTGGTCTATGGTCTAATATGGGATATTTGTTTTTCTTTAGAGAGATCGGCTGGTATCGACAATATCAACGCAAAAGTAATACAAGATTGCTTTCATGTCATTGGACACGACTTGCTGGACCTTGTTAATGAATCGTTGCAAACCGGGCACGTGCCTAAAGTTTGGAAAGAGTCGCTTGTGATTCCTATTCCCAAAGTTAATGGAACGGATAAAGCCGAAGAGTACCGTCCTATTAACATATTGCACACATTAGAGAAAATTTTAGAACTTGTTGTCAAAGGCCAGCTTATGAGTTACTTAAATTATAATCATTTGCTAATTCCAGAGCAATCGGGCTATCGAGAGGGACACTCTTGTGAAACTGCATTAAATCTGGTACTAGCAAAATGGAAAGAAAAAATCGAAGCTAAAGAAACTATTCTTGCTGTATTTTTGATGATGGATTTGAAATTGTTATTATTAATTAAAAAAGTATAGAGAAGGCTACACATGTTTGAGTCACGCGCGCGGGAACAGACATACACAATCTGGAAAATGAATGATCAGGTTAAAGTCCTGAACAAAGGGTTTAGAGCGGAAGCTGGACGGGCTTGGGTTTGCTTGTGAACTTTGGAACTCGTATACCATCGCTTTGTTGCCGAGTGGTATATCGAGCACCAAAGTTCTGCAGGATCTCCCTCGTAGTTCTAGATCGTTATCTAGAACCAATTCTGACTAGCTTGAGCTCCTAAATATTAGGTTCAATTCCTAATCAAGTCCAGATAATTTTCGGGTTGGAAACGTTTTGGACGAGCCTTGGACATTGTTTGAAATTGTGATATTCACTTGAAAGTTTGATATGTTTGTATTAGAAGCCAGTTCGTTATTTGCTTTTACACCTGGCTACATTGTTATTACATAAATATCTTAATAGATAAATCGTCTCGCTCAAACCGTTGTAGGGGCATGAGATGGGACCATCATCATCATCATCAATATCAACTATATTAGTAGTGGTTATTCGTCAAGTAATCATTAACCATCAAGTAAATAGTACCAGTTGTTGAACCATTAACCGTAATGTAAATAGTAAAGGCCGTTCTTTTGTATTCTTTTATTTAAGTTTATTCTCATTTTCACAAAAATCGTAATAGGGTAAGTTATCCTATAGTGGACCCTTTACATATAATGGACCTCGGGTACAGTTTCGGCGTTCATTAATTTGTGCTACTTATTTTCAAGAAAATATGACATGAAACAGAAAGTACTAAACATACCACACATTCCAGTTTACAAAGATTTAGCTGCATTCAATTACACAGGTCTGCAAAAATAAAAAAAAATTCAGATGCATGAGATATTTTAGATGAATCATATGTTTTTTGGGGTGCTGAATCCAAAACTGATTTCCGTTTTTCTCCATCACGTACAGATTTTTTTGCAAATTATGCTTCTTATATGGAAAAGTCATAAATTAGCTGGAAAAATTATTATCACAGATTCGTATTAAAAACCTAAATAAGATCTTTTTCTGATATTTCCGTAAATATTTACTTAATAAATACAGGAAAAATACTACTGGACTGAAATTTTTATCTTTACTCTTTTTTAGTCCTTCAACACTGGGTTAATGTACTCAGGTACGCTCACTTACGCAAATTCAACTGCTGTGTCTCACAGAAGCAAAATCTGTAAAAGATATGTAAGAAGCATTTGTAGAGCTGAATATAATCTACAATTTTGTTGAATAGAGTAGTGCATAATTTTTTCCATTTAGAACATTTGTTTGAGCTAAGGAAAAAGTTGCAATACTATTACCACGTAAATACAAAAGTTATGGAGTACTCAATTCAGAAAGATTGGAAATTTCATTCAGTTCTACAAATGTTGCATGCATGACTTTTATCAAATTTGCTTCTATAAGGCAGTACAGTCGACTGAGCGCAAGTGGGTGTATTTGAGCGCACCAAATTTACTTTAAAATAATATTCTCCATAGTTTCTCCATCGTATATGGTTTTCTTCCAAAACATGGAAGGGTTTACATTAATAAATACAATTCTGATGTAAAAATCAATTTTTTAATGTAATTTACATCCGGGATATTTCTGCTGCTTTATGTCTAAACCCAACTTTCAAGATTATTCAACAAGTATTACATGAAAACGTGATGTGATGGACAATTTTTATTATTTTTTCTGAATTCAGTGGACAAAAATCTATAAGAATCAGTTGAAAAATCCTATGCAGTTTTTTTGATGCAGACATGTGTTATTAATGCCTTAAAATCGATATTTTCAACAAGTGAGGGTCCATTATAGGTTAACAACGCAAAAGATGTCACCATTAGTAGACCCTGTCTATGCAAAATACACTAGAATTCGTATAATGGACCCGGTCGCTATCCTATTGTAAAAACGGACATTCCAATCTGTTTTAAAGAATGTGCAAAATATAGAGGTTTTCAACATAAATTGATATTTTTTTAAGCTTAATCGAAAGTTAGAAGTTACTCGTATTGTAAATGCCATCGGTTGCGTGTTTAGCGTTACCAGTTTAAAATAATTCGTGGAAGAAAACTACTCAAGTACTAACTGGTCCACTAATGGTTAATTTACCCTATACTGAAAACGGGTTAATGCGTAGTTTTGGAATTCAAGAAAAAACTTCGCGAATTCCGGAATTTATGCGAAACGTATTGCCTGCGTAAAAGCGGCTTGACTACTGTATTCTTTAAATCAAGATACTCCACTAATTTCACCCAATAATTCAATAATTTATAACACACAACTGCGTTGAAAACAACAAAGCTCTACCTTAACCCTAATGTAGGCGACGGAATTCCCGTGTTTCCCCGCTTATTACACAGCTTAAACGACACAGTAGAATTAAAAATGTTCAGCAAAGTTGTAGGTTTGTACAGAACTAAAAAAAATAGTGTGTATCAACTTCCGTATAAAATCTATGTTGTGCCGGAAACAAGTTCCGAATGCCCCCGGGAAGTGATCAATCTCCGATTCCAACAAAAAGTAAAATGTTGCATATAATTTTTTTAAAAATTTTATGAGCATGTTAATGAACTACAAATGAATTAAGTGATAGTGTCCAACTCATGGCCATAAAACTGGAACTGGTTCTGGAAGCACATAGAGAAAATATTTAACTTTTGATTATAACAAAATAGTGCTATAACTCCACAGAAATGGGCATAGTGCGTTAATGGCAACCCATAGTATACAGAGAGAGAGAGAGAGAGAGAGAGAGAGAGAGAGAGAGAGAGAGAGAGAGAGAATAGCCTAGAAGAGAAATAGAGTTACCATACCTGACTAGGAACGTGTCGGAGTAAATGGCAAGTTGCCCACTGTGGTATCCGACAGTCAGCTCCACTTCTCATTTTTCGAAACCGTGTATAGCATCTCCTGAACTTTCGTTCACTGATTTGAAATTTTTTTGAGTAAAGTAAATTTTTTTGAGTTTTTGAGCCGTTTTTCGACCACATGGCACTTAAACCACTGACGAACTGACGTCACACGGGCGTTTCACTTTTGACTCACAAGATCTTGCAAGCAAACGACCACTTGCTTACAAGCGAGCGTTCGCTTATGTCAAACAGCAGAGCGATGTACAAAGGTACAGGAGGCAGATTTATGCAAAATTCAGTTTGTTTCACCGGATATCTGTATGAATAACCGAAATAACCCGGTAATTCTTTGTGTATTGCAAAAACAAAGGATAAAGTAATTTTTACAAAGGAGTTTATACATTCACTTGTGCTCCTAGTGTGTTTTTATTTTTTCGTGTCGGTCACACATAGTTAGTGAATGACATTCTGCCAAACCTGTTCTCTACTTTTCCAAGATAAATAGCGATCCGTTGTGCACAACGGTGGTGCACTCAAAAAAATCAGCACGTCAAATTTACGTGAAAACATAGGTAATTCTCATCCATCACACTTTTCATGTAACGTTCACGTGAATTATTAGTAACTTGCACTCATACTAACCAGTTAATGTACGATCCCAGTAAATTTTATGAACTTCCCAATAACTAGTTCTTCAAGTTCACCTAAGTTTCTGTACAGAAGTTTATATGATTTTTCATGTGGATGGGACGTGTCAATTTTTTAGAGTGTGTAAATACGAACACGATTAAACATTTGCTATAGTTTGACATTTTTCGAAAACTGCTAGTTTTAAAATAGTCATATTTTTAGCCAGCTTTTAATATTTTAAGTACCGGCATCCGGGGTGACATTGGGGCACAGGAGTGAGATTGTGCCAAAAACCAACAAGTTTTACTTATAAACCATTACCAACCAACTGCTGAATGTGGAAACCCTATGTAAAAGGAGAGACGTATCCAGAGCCGTCTTCGTTGCCCAACTTTTGAAATGGGAGGTCGACGCTCCAGAACTTCTACGTATGGTTGATATAAATGTTATGCCTCGACCGCTTAGATCTCGAGGATTTCTACGGCCTGCCTTTCACCGTACAAGCTACGGACTACATGAACCAATTCACGCGATATGTTGTTTATTCAATGAGGTGTATGAACATTTTGACTTTACAATATCGACGAATACTTTTAAGAATAGGATAAGAAATAGTGTGACTTGATGTGAATTTTATGTCTCTATGTTTGATTAAGTTTGTGTGCCAATGTTATTGTTATTATTAAAAGATAATGGGTTTTTATGCCGATTTGAGAATGGGATTAAATCTCAACTCAAATAGGCTTTTCCCATCCACAGTTTAAATCTTCATTTAGACATTAGTTCCGATGAAGTAAGAAAATAAAATAAATAAATAAATAAATAAAAATAAATTATATCTATGCAAACTGATGGCTCAAATTCAAGATGATTTGAAACATAAGATATTTATTCATAACGTGGAATGGAACACAAATAATATTAGCGAACAGTTTAGCTTAAAAAGGGCTTCAAATTTTAAAAAATACTGGGAAAAAACGTTGACAATAAATGTCCCATATAAACAAACCCAAACAAGAAATCGCATCAGTTTTGAAGATAGTTAAATATTCATTTACAATGTATTGAAAGGCTGAACGGTTTTTGACTACGAAATTTTTTTTTTCTAAACTTAGCACTTACCGAGCTTTACGAGGTGGGATTGTGCCAAATTATTACGATCGATTCAGTGTGTGAAATTTACATACACAACAAAATACGTCAGTGTACATCAATACACTTGGATTGCTTAGTAGCGAGCGCAATATTTTGACAGTTTAGATTGCATTTTCTTTTTAGGAGCAAACAGTATCGTCTGCTAAATAAGTAAAATTCATTTTTACTTCATTAGAAATTTCAGATCATTTGAATAAACACTTTAATATGAGACAAATATGCTATACCTTATACATACCATATGTGTAAAAGTGTCAAAATTTTGCGAACTAAAGATCCATGGATTTGAAACCAGCCAGCCCCAGCCAGCATGTCGAAAATAACAGCTAATAATAGTTGAGTTATAACTAAAATGCAGTGTTTAACTGCTTTCTAACTAGTTTCAGTTGTTAATGAATCAACCTTACAGTAGGTACCAGAACCAAAAGTACCAAAACCAATGAGTGGGACATGGATAATGCATGTAGTTTGACAGCCACACAACCCCTCTGATATATACCTCTGATATATATAGTGTCCTCTTGCTGCAAGACCTCGAACGTCGAACCTGTGCAACGAAGTATCGAAGTTTAGTTTAGTAGAGTGATTGGCACGCGAGTTAGTGATATCGTTTTTACAGTAAGTTTACTGGTTTATAAAATGTGTACAGAGAGTCTAGATAATTAGCATAATGTATTGTTCTACAAAGACTGAAAGCTCCAAACCGTTAATACGACTTGCAAGATTTCTGCCAATCAAGTTGTAAAGTTTATATTGCACAGGTATAATTGATAAGCGACTGATTTAGTTACTTAGTACTAAGCGGATTGTGTCATTTGAAGATAAAACCTTCGAACCAGGGCATCGTCGAAACAAATAAATCAACCTGACTTTCTCTTACCTTCGCTTCATACATAAAGCGACTTGCTTCATTTGTTGAACAGAACGTTTCAAGCAAGCTTCAATTGAAGTTGGTGGCGGTTTCAATTGACGACGACTGAAAGTCAGGCACGATTTGTCGATATTGAACGGGTTAATTATAATATGCGCTGCATTATATGAAATGTTACTCTAATTAAATTTGATAGAAAAGTACAAATGAAAAGTTAAAACCGATAGCCATGATGAAGAGCAACCCGTCTCACTGACGCTGACTAAAGCCAGTCTGAAAACGAAGCGGTGCTGCTTCAGTTAAAACCGAAGCTTCACTACTTCATTGTTGTGTAACGCTATGCAATTGACGTTCTCGGGCCCTGCTTCGAACGAAGGTTTTTATGCAGCATTTGGACAACTCTAATTCCCACATTGGTCGTTCATCGAGTACCGTATCGTTCCATTGGGTGGTTACACCTTGACACCACGTGCGTCGAAGAGACGTGTTAAGCAGCTTCCATCAAAAATACCGGTGGATAATTCGGTATCGTTCCGTGTGGTGGTTACTCTCCAAAACCATGTGCATCTGGTAGACGTATTAAGAATAATTCCATCGACGATCCCGGTGGAAAGTTCCGTTCGCTTCCGCTTGGTGATCATTAACACCACCATCTGATATACGAATTAAGCTGTTTTCCATCGACAAGTTCGGTGTGCGATTCACCGTCCGTTTTTGGTCAACGTTACGACATCGTGTAGCAGATTCCCGTTTCGACATCTGCCCGCATGCTTATGCGGCTTTCTATAGGTACTATTCACCGTCAACCGGAGGTACCGTGTACCGGAGCATTCCGGTCTTGAAGCAGAAACAGCTGTGGACATCGTGGGCACCTAGGTCGCCAACATTATTAAGGTCAGACCTCTATATTTTTAAGTACCGTCATCCGGGGATACTTGCAACACCGAGGTTACTTGCAACACTTCTGCGCATCGCGCTTTTGACAGCTCTAACGCATTTGTTTGTTAACATAACCCTTTGTAGCCAATGGCGTTTTAAAGAAAGGACGTTTACCTATTGTTTAGTTAAGTTTAATCCATTATATTATTGATTTGCTTGTTTTTATACGATTGGAAAATAATTTCACTTACAGAGTAGGAAAAATGGATGCGCAAAATTGCGTCAGTTGAGCAAAGTTGACATGAAATTATTTTTTATCGTTTGGTTCCTCCACACAATTAGTGCATCATATAAGCTAACAAATAGCAACTTTGAGCTTTATTTATATTTTGAACTTGGAGAAGTAACGATGAATTCGTGTTGTTACTTCCTATATGGCGCGGCTTGCAGCACTTGTAAAGTAGATAATTAGCGTAAAATACAGTACATACAAAGTAAGTTTGCATCTGTACGATGTTATGTTGTTCTCCAGAAAAATTAAAATTATGAAAAATTCCATGTGCCTTGAAACGGCCATTTGAAGTTTGCCGACATGCTACATTTTCACCGAATATCTTTAAAAAAAAGCGATAAACAAAATTGGGAAACAAAACATGCCTCCAGTATCTCTTGTTTTAGTAGAATTATACTCAAAATATCTAGAAATACTCATTCGCGGTTTGAAATCAAATTTAAAATCATTAGAAACGTAAAATCAGAAAAGTGTTGCAAGTAACCCCGTTTACTGGGTAACTTGCAACACCCCTATTTTCGGTTCATTCTACAGATTCATTTAGTTGATAATTTTTCTCATAATCATAAATCAAAAGTACTGACCACTATACAAGTTTTGACTACTTACACCTGGATCTAAACGGTACACTTCGGAAGTTATTTGAAGTCAAAGTTCAAAAGTGTTGCAAGTATCCCCGGATGATGGTACATATAAGCGCGCATTAAAGTGAAATTAGTCGTCATCGATTCTGCCAATTTCAAAAGCAGTTTTTTTGTTTGAAACAAAAATTCTGTTTATGAAAATATATTCGTTGTGTTCAGATTGGCAAGAAGAAAACAGTATTTACATTTTTATAAACAGAATCCCACTTTTGGGCCGAAAAACTGCTTCCGAAATTAGGCTTTCCGACAAAAAGTTAATGACTGCTAGTTTCCCGTAAGGTTAAACTGAAACAAGAATATTGAATATACAATTAAGATCATTGATGCAAGTGATTTATAAAATACACGGTATGCGATTAGAAGCTAACTTAGCGTTTTGTTTGTGAACGAAGATTAATATGCAAGTTTCATCCTGAGTAATTAACTTTTCGAAACTGATTGGATTTTTCGCGTTTCGTCTCTGGTTCCTGATTTTGGTTGGGAGTTAAAGCTCGATACGACCGGCCCTGAGTGAGCTAACCGGGTATGCAAGAACTTGCAGGTTCACATCACAATCCTTCAGATTGTGTTGGCACTTAAGTGGACTCTGTTAAACACGATCACAAAGGAACAAGTCGTAGCCGATCTGTAACGGATGCCATTTGGAGCCACTAAAGTTGAAGCGCGGCCTACTTAGTTTGTTTTAGGTTCCAGGAAACGGCAATTCTCGTTATAGCCAAGTGTAACCAGTTACCCCGTTGCGGTTGGGATATTTTGGTTTGTCTGTTAGGTATCGTTCGGAACCAACTGCGGCGAACAAGAGATAATCTAAGGTTTAGATATTTAGAGGCTATCTATAACCCACGTACTCATTATTGGTTGTTGTGGACCCCCGAGTAGTTGGTTTTGGTCGTCCCCCGACTTCTAATAGCCCACGTGATTCATGGTCGGCCCCATACGAACTAGTTCATATTGTTATTCATGTGTATTGTTCATAGATACGCTACTGTTTATTAATTAAGTATTAACTTAACTCAACTTTAAGCTTTTGTCACAATGTCACTTCCTAGAAGGGGTGAGATCGGAACCCTGATAATCAAGTGCTAACTGTATTCTGTAACTGTACGGTTTTCTCGAATGCAGTGTAAATAAAATAAAATAAATAAAAAGATAAAATAAATTCCAATTTCATTTGTAATTTCAAGTTTAATTTAAAATCGAAATTCGGGTTCAATTTTAAGTCTAATTTAATGTCAATTTCAAGTTCAATTTCCAGTTTTAAGTCACATTTTATGCCTAATTTCATTTTTAGCATAAGCCTAATTCTAATTTTTAGCATAATTTCAGATTCAATTCAAAGTCCAATTCCTATTTCAAGTCCAATTTGAGTCCACTATCAAGTAAGTTTAATTTCAATTCCCAGCTCAATTAAAGTTCTATCTCTAGTTTAATTTTAAGTTCAATTTTCATACCCACTATCAAATAAAATTTTAAATTCAATTTTCTGTCTGGTTTTATGTCTAATTTCGATTAAAATCTCGTTGTTAAGATCAATTCCAAGTGTGATTTTGAATCCTATTTCTAGTATAATTTAAGTCCCATTTCAAGTTCAGTTTCATGTCCCGTTTCAAGCCCTATTTTGTCCGAAGTGTCTGCGTAAATTGCGTAAAATTAAATCTGCAATCCTACGCTTACTTCATTTTTCTAGGCCAAAACATGTTTCTGTACGTCCGGTGCCCTCCTGTTTATGGCTGTGCACACAGGTAGTGGAAAACTGATTGCGTATATGCAACAGTTATGTTCCACTCCAGACTGAAGAAGATTACAAATAGTAACAAAAATATGCGTATCATTTGCAGTAATAAAATTAAATAGAATATTAAATTTATAATTATGTTGAATGCTATCGATTGGACTTTACATATACACAAATCCTCACATTCTAATTTGAAAAGGTAATGCTGCTAAATTTCTGAACTGTGATATAGGGTGGTCATAAAACAAAATATTTCAAATAAACGTTGTAATATAAGTCAGTGAGTGTCGACAAGCACGTAACGTCGTAACGACAAGCACGTTTTTTTACAGTTAGTTTCCTAAATAAAACCCCAAACAAAATTGTGGCAAATTACCAGGCAGTCGCCATCACCTGCCCTTACTTTAATTTAAACGTTATCTCAGAATAATAATTGTTTTAATTAATTTCAATCCGGCACCGTTCTAGTGATTTATCGATTATCTGCCTTAATTAAATAAAGCGGCACTCGCATGTGTGGTGATGGTTAATTTGTTAAATATCATGAATTCCTCAATTTTCACACACATTCGCTTCGCACAAATCACCCCTGTGTATTAGTATGCCAGTTGTATACACATGCATATTCGGAAGCCATGTCTATCAACCCCAGGATGGCAATAAAATGGATCGTCTACCAAACAAATGCTCATATGCGAAATACCCGGGGTGTAATGTATTTATGCAGTGCGGACGAAGTGTATTTGACTTCCTACATAATAGAAATAAAAGTTTAGTTGCATTCCTGTACCGTACACCTAGGTACACAGATTTCCAGTCTATTACTAAGAAGTAATATAAAGTGTAAGTATAAGTTTTCCAGAAAAAAATTATCAAACTTCAAAGTATCTGGAACCTAGCACCGCTATCACCGTTGAAATTTATTTATTTTATTTGATTAAATTATCGCTAAACGTTAATCTTGACAAGTAGGCAATAGTGGGTAAAATGTTTAATTTTTCATCCATAGACGGTAGCTGCTCTAATCTTTAACCCGTGCCCATAGCTTTACATAGTGATGTAGAATTGGTACAATCCTAATGAAAATAGAAACATTTTAGAATTAGCATATATACACATATTCATTAAGAACAAATTTAATTAAAAAATGCTTCACATATAGTTTCGGCAAACTAAACCGTTAACATTGGGGCTGGATTTATGAAAGCGTCTTTTGTGGCAGATAAAACATGGCTTTAATGTTATACTTACCCATAGCATTCAATGCTGCTACCAATGGACACAGTTCGCGCTTCTGGCAGTATTTGAATCGTTTGTTTGAGAAACCCCACATGTGCTTTTGACACAATTGTAGGAAAACAACAAAAAATTGATTTTCTTGAAATATTTTCAACCTCAACTGAAAGGGGTTTATAGAACCAACCTTTTTCCAAATTTGGGAGAAGATGTAGGAATCCCCGAGGATTCCAACTGCCAAAAACGAATAAAAACTGACTTTTGTCAAATGGCGCTTGTGGGGTTTCTCAAACAAACGATTCATTTACACTACATATGTATTGCAGGTGTAGAAGGTAATAAATATAGGGGAGAGTAGTCAACGGTGAGACAGTAGGAATAGTGAGGCAACGGGAATAACTTTGGTATAAACCATTCAAGATCCATAATATTTCCCTGGAAAGTGAAGTTTGTGAACCTATATCACATAATGCAGTTTGAGAAAAATTTAGTAATTTTTTAATGCATTTTTCAACAAAAGTCATTTTTGAGATCGTGAAAGTAAATTTTATTGCAATCATCATCAGATGATTTTCAACAGCAAAGCGCATATTTATTCCAAATTAAATTTACTACATGGCACCATATAGTAATGAGAGATAAAAAAAAAAATCAGAGACGTTGTATACAAGACACGACCGCATAGTGGACGCAGGACTAAGTAAGTCTCTTTGTAGCGATAGTAGCATGTATCCATGTATTTGATGATATCAAAAACTTGTTATGTAAAAATAGCTTGACTTGCTGCAAGTTGAGAAACTTAATTTTTTCCAAATCGAAAATATTTTTTCATCGTTTTATTTATTTTCATGATTGTAAGCGGCTATATAACTTAAAGTTGTTTGCAAAATGTTTTATGCCTTACTGCCTTATACTGAATTGACGGTCAAATCAATGTTCATTTGACCGTCAATTCAGTATAAGGCAGTAAGGCATAAAACATTTTGCTATTGCATATTGCATTTTGCATCGCTAAGGATCCCTCCTGCTTTGTCTTGTCCATCATTTTCGAAAGAAATTAATCTAAATGTAATGCTTGACTATTGAAACTATGTAAAGTATTGAAGGCAACTGACTGAAGTAAAGCAGCATATGAAACGTTCAAAACTATTTTCGGATAAAAGATTCGTTGATTTCCCTCGCTTTGAGAATTGCTGCATTACGTGACACGCACAAATAACCCTTCAGCTCTGTTTCCGTGCAAGACAACAGTTCCGAACCAATTCTTGCAGTAGGGTAGCCTGGGGTAATATGCACCGTTTAAGGAAATCGTAATTTTTCCTTGTCAAAGCTTAAAGCCAACACCAATCTTATATACTGAGCATAATCTGACGAATATTAGGTAAAATATTTCTAGAGCTATTATGCAAAAAAGTTTTGTAAAAAAGACGTGGAAAGTGATTTTTGATACTGAGTCAAAAGTCTAAAATGCAACTAACTAGGGCAAAATGCACCCATGCATGTTTAGTATCAGTTATAATGGGAATTTATTCAATAAATTCAATAACTGTAATACACTTCGTGCTTGCTAACTGACAATGTTGTTTCTGGTCTTCACCAAATACTGTGATTACACTTCCTAAGCAAAGGAGGGAAGATGAAATACTGGAGGTGCGTTTCCTTTGGAATTCCGTTTACCCAAGTGGCATAATTGTTGAAACACAGTATTTAACACCCTCCAGTGGTCACTGACATTGTTTAACAGTACCCAACAACATATTATTTTTAAAAAGAAGCAACGCAAATAAAGCATGTTTGCTGAGGGTGCATTTTTCCCCGAACTTACACAAAAAATGTTCCTGATTAAAACAAAAGTATAAAATATCAAAACTTCGGATGTTTAATCATAAATGTGTAGCTCGAACGATAATTAATGAATTTACAACATTTTTCGGCGATTGATATTGTCAATGTAGTTAAAAAGTGTCAGCGAAACGAAGCAAAAAGTTATAGGTTATTTATAGAAAACATATTTTTGTTTCCTTACTGGATAGAACAGCCAAATTGCAACAGTAGCTAAAGCAAACATCGATATAACTGGCAGAATTACTTTTTTGTTTTTAAAATGTGTTTAGCTTAGAAACGAAAGGGGTGAATTTTGACTCGATGCTTATTACCCAGGCACCCCTACCTATGTGGATACAATCCAGCAAAAAATCAGAGGGGTTGTGTACAAGACACGACCGCATATATAGGTGACGCAGGACTACGTAAGTCTCTTTGTAGTGATAGTGGCATGTATTCATGCTTGTAATCATTCGATTCTTCATGTATACATGTATATGCAACATATATACATGCTACATGCGTTGTATGTAACATTTATCAAAGTAGTAACATTGCATACGTTCAATTCTCAAAAGATTGTGCATTTGAAAACAATTTAACAAAATCAAGAACACAAACTATTGCATTCCTGCTACCTTACTGAAATTAAAGATTGTTTTTATTATCCATGGTTTCCCACGTTGAAGGGATTTACGTAGGCCTGACTCCATCTATCCTCGGAGCAAGTAATCTAGCTCTAATCACACAAATAAAAAGCACGATGCCGCCTCCTGCTGCGCCTGCTAATACAAAACCCTCCACAGCACAAGTTGCTAACCAACTCATGCAAAGTCCAATGCCATTCGATGCTACTATATCCCGCAACAACACTGATGGTAGTGAAACAGATAGTTCCCAAACTTCGCACAATACCCGACGTTCGCGTAGAGTACCGCCGGGTAAAAAATGAGTCACTGGAACGAAACCACTAGTACCACCAAACACGATCACGTCCATGTTTCCGATCATGAAATGCAATAATGGTTGAATACGTCAATTGTAACATCGGAACTATCAGTATTAACACGATCACAAACCAAACCAAGCTAAACGCTCTTCGCATGTTCGTCCGGATGATGGAATTAGACATTGTATTTCTTCAGGAAGTCGAAAACGAACAACTCTCCATGTCTGGCTTCAACGTTCTCTGCAACGTTGACCACACGAAAAGACACGGCAAGCGTATGACAGTTACCAAAACAACCGCACCGCACTCACCACCATTAACCGGATAAAATCCGAGATGCTCTCACATCAACGACGATTTTCTGAAATGTTTACACAAATCAACGAGACCCACGTCGCTGGAGAACCTTTATCTACATATCAGCTGGGTGAATGAGTTCGCCGAAGAACCATCATCGAAAATTTAAGAAATGAGAGAGATGAGGAAATCGATCATACTGCTGTTCAAGATCACATGATGCAATACTTCTCTCAACTCTACGCTCGTGAGCACCTAGACGAAAACGACACTGGCCTCTTTCACTGCGAGAGAATTATTCCCGAACAAGATACCACAAACGCTGCTATCATGAGTGAGATCACCACCACAGAGATACTCCATTCGAACGAGTGCATCGAGAAAATCTCCGGGTCCTGACGGCCTGCCTAAAGAGTTTTATTTGCGAACGTTCAATGTGATTCATCGTGAACTAAATCTAGTCATGAATGAGGCTATCAGAGCAAACTTCCCGGCAAAATTTGTAGACGGAGTAATTGTGTTGGTCAAAAAACGTAACGGGGGAAACACCGCTCGATCATACTCACCAATTAGCCTAATCAATGCTGACTATAAAATTCTTTCTAAAATTCTTAAACAGCGTCTGGAAAATGTTCTTCGAACCCATGATATCCTCACAAGCTCGCAAAAGTGTTCAAATGCTGGAAGAAATATTTTTCAAGCTACGCTCGCAATTAAAGACAAGATTGCACAAATTAAAGCAAACGGTCTTGTCTTGTCGAGATCAAAAGAGGCAAGTTGGTCTCTTTTGATCTCGATCATGCTTTTGGTCGAGTCGATCAGCGTTTTTTGTTTGACACAATGCGAAGGCTAGGATTGAATCCAGGACTGGTTGAACTACTGTCTCGTGTTGCAGCACGAAAATTTATGATTTGGCAGGGCATTTACAGCTGTGGCAGAAAAACGAAAGTTTTCGTCACAAATAAGACAATTACGTCGGAACACCACCATCCCGTGATGTTTTGGCCAGATTTGGAAAACTGTCGTTACAGTAAAATCGTTCAAGAATGGTATGCAGAGAAAGGGGTCCAGTTTGTTCCGAAAGACCTTAACCCACCCAATTGCCCCCAGTTGTGCCCTATTGAGAAATGTATGAAAGTATGAAGAAAATGCTACAATTGTGTAAGGAAATATTTTGAATTCCAATATAAACAGCAAAAAACCCGTCAAACGGGGTAACTTGCAACAGCGGGGTAACATGCAACAACGCTATATCGGTCGAATTTAGTGTATTGTTTGATCTGTTACTCCAATTTTTAATCTATATCAGTCACAGAATCTTGTTGATAACAGGTCAAAGAAGCCTGAGCGTTTGCTGATTTTTAAAAAATCTCAGAACATCGTGTCAAATTCATTGTCATTGTCATAAATGCCTAAACACTGAACATTAACATGTTTATAAACAATATACATAAATATATTCGCACAGGACCGTCCATGAACCAAGTCGACTGCTCAGCGCACATTCTCTGCACAATGTTGTCGGCGTTTTCATCACCAACTGGTATGCACCGCCCCAGGGGTTTGAATCCGCATCGCGGCATAGCTCCTGAAAACAGGATTTCTTGCTACGCCTAACCTTGAGCGCTGACCTGGCTGCTCTAAGTTCGACCCCCCGAGCTTCAGCATCTGCATCGGTCCGGGCCCTCTGCGCTAGCCTTCTCGCTCTGTGGCACCTGGAGAGGAGCTGGGCAATGGTATCTGCACTGAGTGCTTCAACGAACAACGGTCTTTGTCGAAGGACTTCACTTTCCACCTCCTCCCTGTCGACTTCAACCCGCGTGGCCGTAGCGTCCGTCGTTCAATCGTGTACCGTATAGCTTGGTGGTCGCTATGCGTGTACTCATCTGACACCCTCCAGCCCATGTTGGCAAGCAACGTTGGGCTGCAGAAGGTGATGTTGATGTTCGATTGTTGAACCCCCCGACAAAAGGTATTGACGGATCCCACGTTAGCCAGACTTACATCCAGCTTGGACAGAGCTTCCAGCAAACTTTGTCCCCTAGGGGTAGTGCACCTGCTACCCTATTCGACAGCCCAAGCATTGAAGTCTCCTCCAATGACAACGGGCTTGCGGCCCGTGAGTTCGTCGGTGAGCACGTCTAGCATCCGGTCAAACTGCTCTGGCGACCACCTAGGTGGAGCGTAGCAGCTACAGATGCAGACGCCATCGTTCACAGCAATCACGAACCCCTCTTGGTTGGACGAAACCACCTCCTGGGTCGGGTATCTACCCATCACGGCAATCGCTGCCATTCGACCCTTGTCGATTACCCAGTTGGCGCCGCCCCGGGGGATCCGGTAGGGATCTGTGATAATGGCAATATCGCACCCCGTTTCGGCTGCCGTTTGCCAAAGCAACTGCTGTGCCGTCTCACAGTGGTTCAGGTTGATCTGTATAACCTGCACCATTATCATTGCAAAGCCCTCCTATAAGCCGCACACAGTGGGCCACCTGTGGCATGCTTATTTCCCGCTTCGGCTGTGCAGAGCAAGCACCTGGGGGGATTGCTGCATCCCGTGGTGAAGTGGCCATCTTCACCTCACCGCCTACACCGATCGGGGGACTTACACTTGCCTGCCCGATGGCCAAAGCCCATACACCTGAAACAGCGTTCGTTCCGCCGTTTCGACGCAAGTGCACAGACTGACCAACCCACCCTAATTTTCCAGACGCCAACATTTTGTTAGCGATTCACCTCGGTAGCTATGACGGTAGAGCGGAGGCTCACCGCTAGCTTTTTAATGTCGAGGTGGACATTTGACCTTGAGTTGATGAACGAGTACAACTCGTCCACCAACCTTTTCACTTCCACTTGCTACTGACTAGAGGAAGTCCAACTACCGCCTCAAGAGGGTGCACCAAGTCCTCCGTTGACATTTTCCTATCGCTGTCGCACGCCCTCTTGGCTGAGCTAGCAGCGGTAACCACCGGCGTTCTAACTGAAGTGTTAGACTTTGGTGGAGTCAACTTCCTTTTCGATATCGCCCCCGTTTTTGGGGGGCTTCCCTGTTTGGGCTGTGCCCCCGATTTCGGCGGGCTTCCCTTCTCGGGTTGCGCCCCCGATAACGGGGAGCTACCTGCCTTTGCCGGCGGTGATCTCGCCAGCTTGCTGCTTTTGGCAAAAATATCAGCTTTGCCTCCAGAAGCACCCGCATTCTTGTCCTCAGTGGAAATTAAAAATATATCCATACTTATGGGTTCCAACTCTAGGCCGCTATCTCCACTCGTAATTGTGTAGTTGCCTTAACGATCCCATGGTGATCTATGCAAGCATGGAGGCCATGGCTAGGGACACTCCCCCTACCCTTCATGGGGGCAGAGATGTCAGTATCCGATCAGCGTTAGTCAGGAATGTATCATCTGAGCCTACACCACCGCACTTTGACGTGAGTGACGAGCTTTGAACGTACCTAGAGACCAGCCACGGTTTTAACGAGACGGAAGGCAGCTGTACCATTAGCCTACTCGCCGTTTCGGGAAGGTACCACCCTTCCTTACCTAAGGCAGTAGAATAGCACAGCCGTCAGCCCTATAGCGCCGAATCCAAACGTTTTTCCCGCCCGTCCAGTACACCATAATTAGGATCTTCCTGGAACCGATCCTAATGTGCCCACGACACTCCTGACCCGGCTTTTTCGTTTAAAGTCGTTTAGAACTCTAACAGGACACTACGGCGTCCGCAGCTGGCTTATAGGAGTTGAGCCCCGCTCGTCTCTTTACACCACTGCGCCACGCTAAGCGCAAGCACAACGTGCCCCCCTTTCCCTGTTAGCACACAACTGAGGGTGTAACCAAAGACTGGTTTTTGGTCGACCCTAGGCTCAGTTGCGTCCCAGCCGGCACCGCGTGGAGGTAGGGATAAGAGTTCCCGCTCCCATCTTATTGGCTATACAGAGTCGCGCAAAGTCGAATGCGACTTTGTTCGGCACCTTAACCTCGCTGGGTTACGGCCTTAACCGGCCGAGTTTCTAGGGTTAACAAAGGGGAAACGTAGAGAGGGTGTATATCCTAAGAGGGCTTATCTATTTCATCATTTAACAAGGCTAGGAATTAGTTCGTTCTAGATCCTGCGGCCGCAGGACATGTGACCCCACCCTCTAAACCGTCATTTTATACACGGTATAACATATTTGTAATACAATGCGTTTATTCAAGAGATGTGAAATTTCCAGAGAAAAGGTAAAAATTTGTTCAATTTATTCAGCAGACCTACAATGCAATTTGGTCCAAAGTAAATAATGCAATCTAATCTGTCAAAATATTGTGCTCTGTAGTAAAGACGCAGTGACGTATTTTTGTTGTATGTGTATGTAATCCACAAACTGGATCGATCATTATAGTGTGGCACAATCTCACCCTCGTGAAGCTCGAAAAGTACCAAGTTTGGAAAAATATTATTTTCGTAATTAAAAGTCATCCAACGGATAATAACCTTTCAATACATTGTAACGGAGTACTTTATACTTTTGATATCATCATAGATACTTGCAAAAGACGAATCTTGCAGAGACAATAGCCGTGTGCTGTTTAAGTGTAGTTTTGTGTAAAAGTGTAACAATATGTAACTTTTAGTTAGTCTATATTAGTGTTCATCAAGACAATACAATTTTTATAAATAAATAATAAAATAATAATAATAATAATAATAATATACCTTCAAAGTAGTAAGTTGATGCAATTTCTTGCTTGGCTTGGAATATTTTTTAGAAGCGTAATTTCCGAGTATTTTTGATCGCGAACTTTGAAACCCTGTTTAAACTAACAGTTCGCTAATATTATCTGTGTTCCATTCTAGGTGAATGAATAAATATGTTATGTTCCACATCATTTTGAATTATTATTTGAAAATAATAAATTTTCACAAATAAACATTTTTGGTTTTTGGCTCAATCTCACCCCCGTGGCACAAACTCATCCCGGGTGGCGGTACATTAAAACTCTTTTATATTTGAATTAAATTTACAATAGCATCATGATTTTTATAATATATACCATTTATCCTACAAGAAAATCTTCTCATTGCAATAACCTAAAGTTCAAAAATATCAGATTCTTAGGTTCATCACTGCAAAACGTGCACAAAGCAAAGAGTATGAAATTGACATGTTGCATTGTAATATAAATTTCATTCACCATAGGAATAAATTCATGTTGAATGGATATAACAAGATTGAAAGGAATCAATTGTGGATGTTAGAAATAAATCCAGAAGCGTTTAAGAAGGGTGAGAACCCAAGTTCAGCTTGGAATGATAAGGTATATTAGAAAAGAATTGACAATCATATTATCAATACAGATTATCACGCTGGTAATTGTATACTTTGCTTAAATAGAATTTCAAAGTTTTGTTCCTAGGCTACTTGCTTATGTTAAACATCGATTGTAAATGGTTTTTCGCCTAATGATTGAAATTACTAAGCAAATGTTTGAAGATCAATGCATTAGTGTAAATGATACAACTGCTTTTTTGAATCAATACTTAAATGTTTAAAAAAGAAGTCCTTAACCCTATATAACAACGCACAACTCCAGGAAACAGTTCCTTCTTCATGTCACATTGATATTTTAGTTTTCAAAGCAACAAGAGCTGAACCCCTCAAATGTTGATGCACACTTTTGGCATGCATAGAAATACCTTCATTCATCTCACTTCTCCGCCCCACCGCTATCTACAATGAAAAGGTGTGCTATTGAAAAGCAATTCCTGGCTGACATGATTATTATAATTTCAGATTCAGTTCTGCAAACTGACACGCTTACAGTATGTAATCAAAATGTCACAATATTCAACCCTTCTAAAAAAAGACGATAGAGTAACCAACTGATTCCGAATACAGACTAAAAACTTATAAACAGTTAGATAACCCAGTTACAATCACACACATTTTAGTGGTTAGCGGTGATTTCGCATTATGTAAAAACTATCATAGCATCATAGCGTAATTTCTAACGCTACATGCAATAAAAATTTCAATATGGGCAATAAGGCCATTACAAATATTTTATAAAGTTTTTGTCCTTCCGGTGTTGGGCCACTGAAGAGGGGGCGAAAAAAAAACAAATAGGTTTTTTTAATTGAGCAAAAAAATTGATTTTAGGCATTTTTACTTAAAGTTTAAACGTGAAAACCAAATCTTTTCTTGCTTTTAATATATACGTTATTATTTTCCATGCAAAAATCTACGAAAAAAAGCAAAAACGAAAGAAAAAATTTTCGTGTTCGAATTTCCATTGCTGTCTCGTGCTAGAAGCATTAACTCAACAAGTACACTCCTTTTTCGTGTTTTTCAGGCTGAAGAACCCACAGACAATTGATTTTTTGAATGAAAATTAACTCATATCCTACAAATTATTGTTTTGCCCCCCGATTTTTCAAGCCAATTTCCAAGGGGGGGCTCATCGAGATATTCATAAGTTATTCTTTAAAAAATGCGATAACTAATGAATATCAAATTTAGATACAATACCTGAATTTGATATTCATTTGGTATAGATGAGGTATTGGCTCCTGCTCAGGTCATAATCAACATGGCATCATTTGTTTATGACGTCCATGCTTACATTATGATTAATCAAACAAGGAGAAACCAAACAAATAAATTTAGTGCAGAAAAAATTGAAATTTTACACCTATGAAATAAACAGACAGGAAGGCAACTAACTTTTAAACCTCTGGTACCCTCGGCCGCCTTTTGGCGGATTAGAGATATATTTCTTAAAATCCCTATAAATACCTGATAATGCTTTTATATCATAATATTTATTTATACCTTCTCAGTATAGTCTAATATATCCATTCAGATACTTAGTTTCATAAATTACGTTAAAATGAAGCATTTATTTTGTGCGAAAGTTGAAAAAATCATGAAAAATTCTGAAAAAACATGTGCACCAGAGGATTAATCATCATTGTTCAATAAACGCAATTTCTTAGTACTGATCTAGCATATTTAATCTGTCCTACATTCTGTTCGATGATTTGATCGGCGAACGCAATATTCGCCGATTACAACTGCCAACTAAATCAAACCACGAAAACAATAAAAAAGGACAGGGCGGCCAGTTCATACAAGTTTCAACATATTTGGGGTTGCTATTTGTTCAAACAAAAAGGAATCCCGTTAGTTGCATGAGGAATCGTTCAAATTAGCGGGGGTCCACGGCATAAATTAAATAAATCTCATCTCCAAGGATGCCACGGTGTCCAAAACCGGAGCCGACTAGCAAGCAAGTAGAAAAACTCAAATAAGAGAATGGTCAAGTAACTAATTTCGTATTTAACGGAACCAAACGGGCATGAACATTTCTTATTTAATCACAAGGTCGATTAGTTTCGTTAAATTATTTTTTTTGACAGATAACTAAATGAGTGTCAGTTACCTTGACCATTATTTGGATTTCTCAATATGCAAGCTACTGATTTATAATTTCCTAAGGTCATCAAAACCTAGGGAATATCCTTTAAAGGCTTCATACACGTACGCATATGTTGGGTTGAAAATGAACAAAATGTTGGCGGGTCATTCAGACCCACGGACTGAATTATGGGGTAGTAGAGGAAAGTTGTATTTTTTAATGAGTAATAAACATCTAATTTAACCTTTATGTGTTTAGCGGATCTTTTCAGATATTTCGAACTGATATGACCAGTTTAAGTCTGATTGATCATTTCAGAACTGGACATTTGGACACATTTGGATACATTTGAAACCGTACCGATAATGCGATTAATTACGATTCCGAATTTGTTAAAAGTTATTTAAGATAATTTTTGGTTAATGATGTATGATTTGGTGCTAGCTGGGGATCCTGTAGAAGCCGCTTTCCAAATAACCAATCAAAACACTTCGAAATGCCAAAAAATCGTCTGCTGAACCAATTCCAACTTTGATACCCATATTGCTAAGTCTTACCTCACCGTAAATCCAAGACCTACCTTACCTACTTTAAATCCTAGACTGGCCTTGACCCTACTACGGGAATCTACTACGGAATGGCCAACCTAATTCATCTCTTTATATGGAATAGTTGTATAAAAGTATGAATTTCTAGAGTTCAATCAAAATTGGTTACAAATTGTTAAAGTTATGACAATATCAATTTTAAGTACCCGGGTACCCTTGTCGCCTGGCTAAAGGAGTTTTTCTTGTTGCACACATAACGTGGCCTTGTGAAGAAAGTGCTCCTGATCACCAGGCCTGGGGAAACTACAAAGCTGCTGTATCGCCCTCGTTCGTGCAGGTTAGGGGGTTCATTACCGGTTAGTAATTCGCTGTCCTAATACCTGAACAGTCGTATCTTGATGATGACACCCCATTAGCCATATATGTATACGTTTGCCATATGGACGGTAGCTATTCGTGTTTATGGCTCTCGTCCGGTCACCTCATACTTCATATAGCCAATTCAAAATATTCTGCAATAAGGAAACTTAAAATGTAATATCTATAGTCTCGAAATATTTATGAAGACAAGATGATACGTTTCCTGAGGGACTGACTGACAAATCTTGAAAATCAGAATTTTCCGCTAGAAACCTACGCGAAAACAGGACATACCCTGGTGACATCAGGACGTGTGGTCATCCTACAAAACTGATAATTCAATTTACATTTACAAGACTGCACATAAAAAACTACTGCTATCAAAATCAAAAAATTTAAAGCAAACACATGTATCTGTAAAATTCTCGTAATCAATTAATGACTTATTGTCATACATGAAAACTATCACTTTTATCAGCTGTAACAAAAATTTGCTAAATAGTGTGAATATAGTGAATAGTTGTACCACAGCACAGTGCATCATTTCGGGTTGGAAACGTTTTGGACGAGCCTTGGACATTTTTTGAGAACGTTGATATTCACTTGAAAGTTTGATATGTCTGCATTAGAAGCCAGTTCGTTATTTGCTTTTGCATCTTAATATCTTAATAGATAAATCGTCTCGCTCAAACCGTTGTAGGGGTATGAGGTGGGACCATCATCATCATTAATCAATAATACATAGAGAAAAAATCGGACAGCCGCCGACATATTCATTAATGCTGTATTAAATGTAATTGCTTAACTGTTTGTGATAGAAATCTCCAAATACGGTATAGAAACCACAAAACATAAAATTATGCATCTCTGAAATTTCAAAACTGCAAACTAGCAAATCTACAAATTTAAGAAAGTAATATTCTATTTTATTTTACAGGTGGTGTCGATACCAGTAAAGATTATTCTTTAGATAATATCAATGGATATGGAAAGAAGAAGAAAAAAAAGCGAAGACACAGGTAATTATATTACATTTTACCGGATAGTGCAGTTACTCTTGGCTTAGCAAGTGTTGTGCCAATAGCATAGCATAGCATAGCATAGACAACAGTAAATACCATGGGTGGCTGATATGGTGTACCCATAAGTACGCCATACACCTGGCCATGTCCTTACGTTTGTAGAAATGGGTACGCTAGTTGAACACCTACTTTAAGAGGATGCGCAAAAACTCACGCAATCTTCAAGGTGTTCATGTACCCAGTAATATACGATATGAATATAGGGGTAATAGGGGCATAATGGGTACCTTCACTTGATAGCTAATTTAAGCATCCAAAAAGACTGAATTTTTAATGTGTCGTCAATGTAAAACATGAATTTAGTATCGATCATTAAAGGCATACTGTTTACAAGTTATAAAATAACAAGTTATAAAATGAAAATTATAAGTTAAAATCATGCTTCAAAAACAACAAATCAGTCAGTGTGTGGGGCCAAATTAGCACCCCCCTGGGGCATAATGAGCACTCTTATAAACGCTTGCTTGGGAGATGTATACAAGTGCAACAAGCACATACACATATATCACACGTTATTGACCGCTACCCGGATGAAGCTTTGCAATCGAGCCGCAAAGGTTGCCTCTGGAGCACGCAAAGAAAGTTCCGAATGACGCTTTCGGCAGTCAAAAAGCCAATCCTAGCCAACCAGATTTCACCGGTAGTAATTCCGTAACATCGAATCTCTATTTCCAAAATATGGTTCACTAGCCCTTGTTCTTCAGCAGGAATGAAAACAGTACTAAAAGAACCGATTTGAAACACCTCCGGCCCGATATTGCCGCTTCGTATCTCTTCACATACCGAGCTAGCGTCTGCCGTGGAATCCCGTGGTGCTTGGCAGCTTGTCTCGTGGATGTTCCCTCTCGATTTACAGTGGTCAAGGCCGCTTGCAAGGTCATTTTTGAACAATTCTGTATTCTGGATTTCCCTTTAAATGTGCGCACCATGACTATAAACAAGCACTGACGAGATGAACAAGAAAATTGACAAGTTTACTGAGATGAATTTGAGATTAGTTTATTCAACATAGTGTGCTCGTTTCACCCCACATACTAGTCCTCAGATCGCCCCTAGTCAATTAGTATAAGTAAAAACGAGTTTTTACACTAATTATACTATAAAATCAAAACTTCAACGAAGAGTACAGTGAGAGTACATCTGGCGCATCAATTCGGATATTTAGCAGCTTACAAACAAAAATTGTTTGTGATATATGTATCCTTCTTCCACTTTCCAAGCATTCAGAATATAAATTTTACTATTTATATTTATTCGTGACAGATAAATATTTCGCCTACGACTTGCAGGCTTCATAAGAGTCTGTACAAAAATCTTGCACACTGGATCGCCTTGAAGCAACTCGTAAACAGCAAGAGCAATTGCTGTTTATGAGTTGGTTTAAAGCAATCCAAGCTGCATAAAATAAGCACTCAAATGGTGTTTGACCAAGCGATGTTTAAGCTACTTTAAGTTTTTTCAAACCAGCTATCATCCAAAGCTGCTAAACAAGCTTAATAGCGGGTTTTTCTGCTAAACAATCTGCTTCTAAACAACCATAAACATGCTACCGGTTTACGGTTGCTTAAAGGTGTTAAAGTGGCTTTATAAACCAGTAGAGGCTTTCACTAGGCTCACAGCTTTCAATCAACTTAAAAGTTACTTAAGGGTGTTAAAGTGGCTTTACAAACTAATACAGTCACTCTCCGATTTTGTAACCCCCGATTTTGTCACGTTTTTTACCCGATTTGATTTGATTTATCAAAAGCTTAGTTTGAAAATCATTTTCAAACATGTCAAATGTGTTAAAACACTGTGAAAAGAACTGTGTTGATTATCGTGGAGTTTCCACAAAAGTTGTTTCTTATCTCCACAACTATAATAACTAGAAGGTCACTTTCTTTGGCAAAGTTCTTTATAATAATCTTCTCAAAAATTTTGACATTGTTTTGCTCTATCTCTTACTGCTTGAAAAATAAATTTTCTATCTTACTTTTAGAGGGGTTAATCAAAAAATCGTTCATACCTTTTCACGTTGTGAAATTTCTCTGAACATAGTTAACCAGTATAATCAACCATTTCGGCGTAATAAAAAAAACTCGTGTTTTCATACCTGTGGGACTTGTGCTGTGAACAGGTGACAAATGTCCACAGAGAGGTAGAACGAAGTGCAAAAGGTCCTAAAAGTGATTAGAATGAAATATATGTAGTTCGTTCTAAGCTGCCCATAAACGCATAACAGTCCCAAATGAATTTTCACCACTTTTGAGATATACCTGGGAATCATCTTTAAATTATCTATTATTTCAATATTTCAAACAAAAAAGTTATGTTTGTTCCTAAAATTTTGAAAAAAATATCAAGCTATGTCAGTCCCATATTACAAATAAACGCATAACAGTCACAGTAGTGAAAATATATCAATAAGCACCTGTTTTTTGGAAATGCCTGGTCCGATTCGACTGCAACAACTGCCAAACGATTTTGTGGCCTAGAAGAACACTATTGAAGAGAATTTGGATCGGATGTACGGTTCCAAGGTCATAAAGGGAACAAGTTCCGGAATATCTGGAACTTGAACATAGAAGCACCTTTAATGACAACTAACCCATCATGTGACACCTATAAATACACGGATTTGCAAATATAAACTATTGGCAGTCGTATAAAGTGTTCAAAACGTCATTGGCCACATCTAAACATGTCCGTGAATGTTCCAGATACCTCTACGGGGATCAGTTTCTGAATTTAACTAAAATACAACATGTGACATCTCTAAGTCGGTACTCGAAATTGCAAAACTAGTTCAAATTAGTTCATTTGTTATCATATATAGTGTCCAGAATCACATTGGTCATACTCGGCCACGTTCTGGGAGTGTTCCGGACAGACAGGAAAGCGACCAACTTTTGAGTCGAACAAACCTCATCATGCGACCCCACTATAAACTCAAGATAACAAATTATAAATAAATGGAGAAAAGGCCAGGAAGAGATTTAAGTCAAAACGGACATTTTGAACAATTGAATTGAACGAGCATGTGAATTATCAAAACAACAACGACACGTAGTCTTGAAAATACTCCCGAGTCACCGGCAACCCAAGGATCAAGGCATGCTGTGACTGTAACTGTTATGCGTTTATTCTTGCTTATTCAAGAACAAATAAACGCATAACAGTAACTTCGGCAGTTTTTCTAAATTTTGGAACAAATTTTAAGTCACTTGTGAACAAATTGCTTGTAAAAGTATTCTGTTATGTAGGGTAACCAACGTATTTTGGACCCCCTCAGCAGCTGTATATAATTTGGACACTTACAGCAAAATCAAATGCAAGTGTCCAAATTATGTACAGCTGCTGATGAGGTCCAAAATAGGTTGGTTACCCTACATCCAAGTGATATTATGACGATTTGGACGATTTGATTCCAAAATCGATTCAATATTAAAGAAAAATTATCGGGGTTTCAACAGCGTTTTTCGAAGTTGCACGATTTTGCAGATGTGACTGTCTTCCATTTATGGGCAGTAAGTTATCTGCAAAAAAATAAAAATTGAAAAAATACCCGATTTTGTCACTGTCCTGTTTTGTCACACCTAAATTCATCATGGGGGTGATAAAATCGGGTCATTACTGTACCAAGCTTTCATTCGGTACAGAGCACACATACTGTCAGATCATTGAATTTCGCAATTCGACTGGCAGCAAAAATATATGTCAGTTATCAGACTGCTTCAAGTGTAAAAATTTTCAGTCAGACTGCTTCAAGTGTAAAATTTTTTTCTCTGTCTGTTCTGCAGATGCAGATGGGGCGGATCATACGGTGAGTGCTTATGGATCAGAAGATGGCGGTTCAATTCCCGAAATATGACGAGATGAATTTTTACTTAGCTTGTATATAACTTGAGTTATTCGAAATTTAAAATATAGCATACGACGCCATAGCAAAATAAATATGACGCTTTCTATTTTTTTTTTTCAGTTTAAAATTAGATTAGTTTTTGGCTGCATAAAGGTTGATGAGACATTGATTAAGTGACAGAAAAATCATTGCAAAACTATTTCTCGTTCTAAAAATAGAATTGACAGCATTGCGCAAATTGGTTATTTAAAAACACGTAAAAGCCTCTATTAAGCTCCGTTGCAGCTTTGAAAGCAGCTACCCAAGTAACAATTTCTGTATTTTTGTTGAAACGATGATTCTACAATTGATGAAGGGACGGTAAGGGAAAGTAATGAAGAAGGATTTTTTTTTTCGGGAATGAAGGGGAAGGGTGGAAAGGAAGGGGGGGTAATAGGTAACTATGCTTTACAAGTTGTCGTTGTGACTCCTATCTTTTGTCCAATGCTGGAAGGTGCATGGGTCGAACCAAGCTGTAATCAGAGATTATAACCGGATTTGAACCCACAACACCTGCCAGGGCGTGTCGCTCACTGGTATCCGTGTACCTTTAAAAAATGGAACAATCGGTATAGGACACGGCAAGGGACAAGGAAACGATTAAGGGATAACGATTGGAAACTTAGTACCTGGAATGTCCGAACTCTCCATGAACCGACACGACGGGCTGGCTTGCTTGCTCGAGAGCAGCATCAACTTGGAGTGGAGATCGCTATTCAAGAAGTTCGGTGGCCAAATTCCGGAGAAAGGGAGTTCCGTGCAGTAGACCCTATTGCAGGCACTTCTTTCAAGTACCATATCTACTACAGTGGCGGTAAGAAAGCAGAACATGAAGTCGGTTTCGTAGTGTTGGGAAAACAAAAGCAACGAGTTATCCGGTGGAGGCCCGTAGATGACCGTATATGCATGTTGAGGATTAAGGGCAAATTCTTCAACTATAGCCTAATCAACTTATACGCACCGACAAATGATAAGTCCGATGATGCTAAAGACGAGTTTTACGACAGGCTTGAGAGGACCTATAGAGAGTGCCCAAAACACGACGTGAAAATCATCATCGGAGATGCAAACGCACAGATCGGGAGGGAGGAATTCTTCCGTCCAGTTATTAGAAGACATAGCCTGCATCTGTCGACCAATGAGAACGGTCTCGTAAATTTTGCCGCGGCCAGAGGGATGGCCATCTGTAGCACCTACTTTCCACGTTTGAATATTCGGAAACACTCCTGGAGGAATCCAAATGGAGACTCTAGCTCTCAGATCGATCATGTCTTGATTGACGGTCGACACTTTTCGGATGTTATCGATGTACGGTCTTTTCGTGGACCAAATATCGACTCTGACCACTATCTCGTAGTGAGTAAGATTCGCGCAAGGCTGTCGAACACGGCGAAAGCTCGCACTGAGAGGACGCTGCGTTTCAACATCCAGCGGTTAACGGCAGACGGCGTAGCAGTGGAGTACGCCAGGAAGCTGACCAGCGAATCGCAAAACAGCAGGTAGAAGAATCTATACCTATAAAGAAGGATTTCTGTCTGTCTGTCTGTCTGTCTGTCTGTCTGTCTGTCTGTCTGTCTGTCTGTCTGTCTGTTTGTTTTGTGTTCCTTATAGAATCAAAAACTACTGAACCAATCGGCGTGAAAATTTGCATGTAGAGGTTTTTAGGGCCAGGAAAGGTTTTAGTGATGGTTAGAGACCCCTCCCCCCACTAAGAGGGGGGGCTCCCATACAAATGAAACACAAATTTCTGCATAATTCGAGAACTAATTAAGCAAATAGAACCAAATTTGGCATGTGGGTGTTTTCGGTGACAAGAATTTATTCTAGGGTAATTTGAGACCCCTCCCCTCTTTATAAGGGGAATTATAACTCCTCTCCCCTTTAAGAGGGGGGGTTTCCATACCAATTTCCTCATAACTCGAGAACTAATCAAGCAAATGGAACCAAATTTGGCATGTGAAGGTTTTCGAGGGCAAGAAAATTTTCTATGTTGAATTAGGACCCCTCCTCACTTTAAGAGGGGGGGCTCCTGTACAAATGAAATACCAATTTCCTCATAACTCGAGAACTAATCAAGCAAATGGAACCAAATTTGGCATGTGTGTGTTTTTGAAGACAAAATTTTTTTCTATGATGAATTGGGACCCCTCCCCACTTTAAGAGGGGGGGGGGCTCCTATACAAACGAAATACAAATTTCCTTATAACTCGAGAGCTAATCCAGCAAATGGAACCAAATTTGGCATGTAGGTGTTTTTGGAGGCAAGAATGTTTTCTATGATGAATAAGAACCTCTCCCCACTTTAGGAGGGGGGGCTCCTATACAAATGAAATACAAATTTCCTCATAACTCGAGAACTAATCAAGCAAATAGAACCAAATTTGGCATGTGGGTGTTTTCGGTGACAAGAATTTATTCTATGGTAAATTGAAACCCCTCCCTCTTTATAAGAGGAATTGTAACTCCTCTCTCCTTTAAGAGGGGGGGCTGCCATACAAATTTCCTCATAACTCGAGAACTAATCAAGCAAATGGAACCAACTTTGGCATGTGAAGGTTTTCGAGGGCAAGAAAATTTTCTACGGTGAATTAGGACCCCTCCCCACTCTAAGAGGGGGGGCTCCTGTACAAATGAAATACAAATTTCCTCCTAACTCGAGAACTAATCAAGCAAATAGAACAACATTTGGCATGTGGGTGTTTTTTTTGGTGACAAGAATTTATTCTATGGTGAATTGAGACCCCTCCCCTCTTTATAAGAGGAATTATAACTCCTCTCCCCTTTAAGAGGGGGGACTTCCATACAAATTTCCTCATAACTCGAGAACTAATCAAGCAAATGCAACCAAATTTGGCATGTGAAGGTTTTCGAGAGCAAGAAAATTTTCTATGGTGAATTAGGACCCCTCCCCACTTTAAGAGGAGGGGCTCCTGTACAAATGAAATACAAATTTCCTCATAACTCGAGAACTAATCAAGCGAATTGAACCAAATTTGGCATGTGTGTGTTTTTGGAGACAATTTTTTTTTCAATGATGAATTGGGACCCCTCCCCACTTTAGGAGGGGGGGTCCTGTACAAACGAGATACAAATTTCCTCATAACTCGAGAACTAATCCAGCAAATGGAACCAAATTTGGCATGTAGGTGTTTTTGGAGGCAAGAATTTTTTCTGTGATGAATTAGGACCTCTTCCCACATTAGGAGGGGGGGCTCCAATACAAATGAAATACAAATTTCCCCATAACTCGAGAACTAATCAAGCAAATGGAACCAACTTTGGCATGTGAAGGTTTTCGAGGGCAAGAAAATTTTCTACGGTGAATTAGGACCCCTCCCCACTCTAAGAGGAGGGGCTCCTGTACAAATGAAATACAAATTTCCTCCTAACTCGAGAACTAATCAAGCAAATAGAACAACATTTGGCATGTGGGTGTTTTTGGAGGCAACCATTTTTCCCATGATGAATTAGGACTTCTTACCTTTTTAGGAGGGGGGGGGGGGGGCTCCCATTCAAACGAAATACAAATTTGCTCATAACTTTAGAACTAATCAAGTAAATGGAACCAAATTTGGCATGTGAGAGTTTTAGATGGCAGAATTTTTTTTCTGTGGTGTATTACGACCCCTTTCCCTTTTAAGAGGGTGGGCTTCCATACAAATGAAATACAAATTTCCTTATAATTTGAGTACTAATCAAGCAAATGGAACCAAGTTTAGCATGTAGGAGATTTTTGAGTCTTGAATTTATTTTATGATAGTTAGAGACCTCTCACCCCTGTGGTAGGGGGATATGGACTCTCATACAAATAAAACAGAAATTTTGGCGAAACTCAAAAACTAATCCAACTCGAGAAATTCGAGACTCTTCCATAAAACATTAATCAATAACAAGACCACAAAAACTATCTATAGTAACACTAGATCATTCAGGACGAGCCGGTCGCGAGTGTTGCCGGTGACCCGCCGTCGGAAGCGCCGCCCACTGGGGGACTTGCAAAACTCGAGAAGTGATAAAGATCATCCGAGATTCATGATTTATGTACAACACAGGTTAATTTGTGGCAATACGAAGTTTGTCGGGTCAGCTAGTAAGATATAAATGGGCTGTGGAGGAACATCCATGATGCCATCCAAGCAGCAGCGAGAGAGGTGATAGGCACGACGCGTGGAAGACAGCGTAACAGCTGGTTTGATGCCGAATGCCAGAGAGTGACAGATGAAAAGAAGTCGCAGGAGTCGCATGCTCACTGCGGCAACGCGCCAAAACAGAGAGACTAGAGCTGCGGAAAAAGAACCCATTATCTAAAGAAACGCGAGTACGAGGAGCACGTGCTCGCCGGCGCAGAGAAGCGATACGCCAGCAACGACACACGGAGTGTCTATAAAACGGTGAGATGCAGGAATTTTTGCCATGCCTGCGATGTGCAATGATAGTGCTGGCAACCTGCTTATCGACAAAACGGTGGTAGCAGCCAGGTGGGAGGAGCCCTTTCAAACACGCCCCTTTCAAAAACGAAGTACATGGTTGCTGGTAGGGAACGTGGGAGCCCAAGTGGTGTTGGTTCCGAGGTGGAGTTAGATGGGGAACGATATGAAGTAGTGGAGGAATTTATATACCTTGGTACACTCGTGACATGTGACGAGTTGCAGCCGCGGTTCGGGCTTTCTACAGATTACGTAGCCAGCTGAAGTCCCGTAGTTTGCAAATTCACACAAAACTGGCGCTCTACAGAACACTAATCCTCCCGGTGGCCCTTTACGGACACGAATCATGGACGCTAAAGGAAACTGATCGGTGAGTGCTTGGGGTTTGTGAGCGTAAAATTCTGCGATCTATACTTGGTGGCAAAATGGAAAATGGAGTGTGGCGCAGACGCATGAATCACGAGCTGTACCAAATATACAAATATGCTGATATAGTGAAGGTAGTGCAATGTGGCAGGCTGCGGTGGGCTAAACACGTGGCCAGAATAGCCGGCGAAAGAGTAGCTAAAACTATTTTCAGCAGAGAACCAGGAAGAGGCCGTAGACTCCGAGACAGACCCCGCACCCGTTGGGTGTGTGCTGTCGAAGACGATGCACGTTCAGTTGGTGTTCGTGGGGATTGGAGAACGGCAGCCCAGGACCGACGGTACTGGAGGACCATAATTCGTACGGCGCAGGATCGGTAACGGACCGTTGCCACTAAAGTAAGTAAGTAAGTCATGATTTACACTTACAAAAAGTTAGACGTTCTCTATGAGCGTCTCGTACAATTTACGCAGCTTGCATGATTTGGTAAGCGATCTGCTCATATGCCAATTGGAGTGCGCTGTTGGTGACTACCAGGAATGTAAATGGACAGATCTACCTCACGGGGTGTCTGCGCGTGAAGCGTCTGCTTCCTCTGTTAAAGCAACTCGAGGGCTCTACGATCTTCTGGCCGGATCTAGTTTCGTGCCAATATTCAAAGGATGTCCTGAAGTGATACGAAGCCAACATGAACCCCCCCCCCAACGCACCGGATCTAAGGTCCATCGAAAAATGCTGGCCTATTATGAAGCAGGCACTACGGTAGCAACCCAAGGAGGTCAAATCTGAGGAAGACATGAAGAAAAAGTGGGTTTCCGTACAGTAGAAGCTGCAGCCAGATGTTGTACAGAACCTTATGAGTGGAGTTAAGCGTAAGGTGCGAGCATACGGTTATGGTATTGAAGTTGAATGAAATAAATATGCCAAACGCTTACTAATAGGTTATATTTTATTGTCTGAAAGTTTGAAAAGGATCGGTCAATTAGGTGATTTTCTACAGCGTTTCTTCCGTGGTGCAATTTGATGTGGGACACCCTTTAGATATTAGATATTAGATTATCAGACCCTTTAGATATAGGCTATATGAATAAAACAGTTTACTGTACTTTTCTCGTTTAAATCGTATGGGAGCATTTGCTCTAACCCTTTTATTCATACGGCCTATTGTACAAACTTCTCCTCTGATGCTGTTTTTCGCTTCCAGTGTCACCCGTCACCCCCAGACTGAATCAATTTTCGTGCCTTGACGGTAGCAGATGCAGTTCAGGAGTAAGGGGGCAAACAGAACAAAACACTTTCTAACGCAATTTTGCGTTCGCAAAACAACACAAAATAACTCACTCACTACAAATATGCTAAAATACTAATAGTGTTTAGCATATGTTGTATTTTATGATAATAAACAAATGATAATAGATTTGATTGCTTAAAAAGAAAATTTTATTATTATGCTATCTGTTTTCGTTTTATGCCGTTTAAGCTAATTTAATGTAAGTGTGGTGAAAAAAGTTTTGTATGTATAATATTCAATGTTTTATCGCAACAATGTTCTAACGTAGTTTGACACCAACTGGTCGTGTCTGGAACACAACTCTTCGGATGTTGTTTATATTTTTAAAACTCATGTTACTGTTATGATACACTTAATGGACACAGAAACAAATAAGACGGAGAGGAATTTAAAAAAATTGTCCAGGATTTTTTTATTTCCAAAACTCCCAATTATCTTACAAAATAAATTTCTCCTAATTTCTCCATTAGGTTGATTAGCAATTTTTTGTATTTCAATTCATTAATATATAATACAACAAAATACCTAAGTCTAAAGAATTATTGAATACAGTCGATAACCACGTCAAATACAACAAAATACCATCAATAAAATAATACCATCACACTCTACATCAAATGCGTGCAAATCGGAATCGGAAACTTTCATGTCTGTGCATGATATCGTACATTACGATAGCAGTACAGGCAAACTTCGATATAACGTACCCTCGTTATTACGTACCCTCGATATAACGTACAATTTACCTCGATATAACATACATATTTTCAGGTGTTGCAAATTTCTTCAGAAACTGTATTTAAAGTTTCATTCACAATCATTTAAAACCCTGTCAATCTCACAGATTCATAATGGTCATTTAGTGTCGCGGTAAAGGTCCATGAGTTCTAATCAGGGCATTTCACAGTACAGTGGTGCTGAGTGGCAAAAACGCGATCATTGGCTACTACGTAAGAAATCCCGTGACCGTGAATCTACCTGGTGATACAAACTTTTGTTTTTTTAAATGCGTCCAATTTTTTTTTCATCAGAGAAGTTGTAGAACACACCAAAATCAGCAACTTTACTGAATAAAGTAACTATCTGTCTATTGTTTGCGAAATAAAATGATTTTTTTTAAAAGAGTTAGTATATAAAGGACTGTGTACGGGAAAAAACACGTAAAAGGTTGCTACACCCTTCTAGCTGGATTATATTAGGGTAATGTCGTTATCGTCGGGCCACTGTTATGGTCGGGTCACCACAATTTTTTCATTTTTAGTAACTCGTGATACGTATGTACAAGCATTGTAAAACTTCTTACTTTGACAGCTAACTTTTCACAATATTGTGAGTTTCAATCGTGTATTCAAAACACGCGTACTGAATTCACTGATTGAATCAATACAAAAAAAAATTTGCAGGTGCAGTGAACTTTTCTTCAAGAAATGATTCATGAAATGCAATTATCGGGATAAATATTGAAAATTTATTAAGTGTGTTGTGCTCTACTCGAAGGCTATTGAAAAATCCCGTCCAGTTAGGTGTTTGGGTAGGGTAAGGGGGTAAATGCTACAAAAACGCTTATTGTAAAGGTCGGGCCACTTGTGTAGTCATGGTTGGGCCACCATAATTTTAAGCACAGAAGCGCAATTTTCGCTAGAGAACGTCAGTCGCGGGAAATGTGATGAAATAAATTAAAATTAGTATAATGAAAACCTAGATTGTTGCTGATTTTTAATTGCAGTAGTACACTTCGAGAAACGCGATTGTAGTAATATTGATTTTACAAGATCACCAAAAATTTCGCAAAGATGTTATTAAAAATAGGATATTTATACTTATATGGGCCGTTGCTTACGAAATTAATTCTTTTGATGTCTCTACATAGAATTTCAAAACGTATTTCTTGGATTAAGAGCGGTGGCCCAACCAGTACAACATGGCCCGAGTATGACAACATTTTTTGTCTTCACGTAAATGTCTATAACTTTATTATTTTTTAAGCAATCAGTTCAATATTTTCCAGAAATATAGCTTTTTCTTAGACCTTTCCAACGATCTATTTAGATTTTAAAAATTCTTTTTGAAACGGAAGCTATGGGCGACTATCAAAAAGGCGGCGCAACCACGACGACATTCCCCTATTATTATTTACTAAATGTTGTCAAACAGTAATAAAATAAAGTAATATGGGATATATTTTTGAGTTCTTTTTGTATGCTTCGATATAACGTACAATTCGATATAACGTACAACTTGAAAATCGAAATGTACGTTATATCGAAGTTCCCTTGTATTCGTAAATAGCTCACGAACTTGCCTCATACTAAATGAAACTAAAAAAATGCATAATCTGAATATTTTGATAGAAAAATTAATTTCTTCGTTATTAAGCCTTGAAAATCAGTGATTTTGAGTACGGTTTTTGGTAACATTGTTAAAATCGTTGACCACCATTAATCGGAAACAGTATATTATTTTATTACTTTCCAAAATTCTTGATTTAACACTGAACCAAACAAAGAAAGGGGATTGTCAAAAATGTAAAAACTGCATTAAATAGTGCCTGTGACTACAGGCAGAATATAGACAAATGCTTTGATCCAAGCAAGAAGCAATTGCAATGTAAAATTTGCCGACGGCACATTCGTCATTTCTCTTCATATTTGTTCGGATTCTTAGCTTATATTAGTTACCGTTCTTGATTTCAGTCGAACAATATTCACCAGTTACCAGCTAGACGAGTTAGAAAAGGCCTTCAAGGAAGCTCACTACCCTGACGTGTATGCCAGAGAAATGTTGTCACTAAAAACAGATCTTCCAGAAGATAGAATACAAGTAAGTCGATTTAATTTTTCTACACCTAAAAGCGTGAATCTTTTTTCTTAAATATTTCGTAATGGACCGATATTTTTACAATTACTAGCATATTAATTCCATTGAAAAACTCTTAATGTTTGACTCCAAGTAAATCTCAGAAACGATTAGAAATCGTGCCAGTATTGTTTGCAAAGTGTATCAAACACGAAAAAGATTTTAAGTGAGTATCATTCTTGTTATTTAGATAGTAAACACACAATACATAGTGTCACAATTATACACTATATATAAAACGAAGTGTATGAAAACGTAATGAAATAAAAATAAAAAAGCATTGTTCCCAATATGAAGCAAGGATAATGAATAAAAAATGCGCCTCAATATGTTTAAGATCCAAACCAATTGTCATTAGGAATGGAATTTCTGATTAAGCCAACAGATTCCCTTTCCCGATACCATTGTATATTACGTGGGAAGCACTACGTGTCGGACAAGGGGTTTGTAATTTGATATCTCCTCATTTAAAAAGTGAAAAGTAAATCTAGTTCGCACTTTAAAATAAAACGAAGGTGTTTGTGTTGGCAAAATATTTCCAATATGGCTGCGCACGGTATCCGTTTTGTCTTAATTAACAATCACGCTCCTTTTGTTGATCGTTTCATTTTTTCTGACAATCTCTCAGTTTGAGCAACTTGCTGCTGCTTTACTTTTCGTGAAGTGTTTACGGTTGCTTGGCTAAATAGATTGGTACGTACATTTTTTGTTCTGTTGGTAGAAGTGTGCAGAAATGAATTAAATTCTTTATATTCAAGTCTTTATTCCTCGCCACAGCTTAATGTTTATTAAGTTATTCAATTAATAGACGAAAAAAGCTTCATTTCATTTTAGTGCTCCTTTACAGTATTCTTGGATACAGAGTGTACTAAAATTATTTTATACGGAGGTACCTGCTACATTATGTAAAACCGCCCTAATTCAACACGTGGCACAAAAAATGTACAAAGCGTATAAAATTTTATTAAAAACGCATAAAATATCTTTTTGTACATTGCGTGGTTTTAAAGAAAGGATTGTGTAATAATAGATTATAGCAAAATACTGAACAATATCATGTACCAAATATTACAATAACATTACATATTACAATATAACATTTTTCGCTCCAGATAAAATTAAAGCTATTCGTATGGATTTTTACATTAAATTAGAAACACCTCTGTGTATAATCTTAAGTATGCTCTAGTTAGTCAACAAAAAATACGCAAAACAATACAACAAAATATATCTCTAAGCTACACAGAACCGATGGAACGGTGTAGGCAAATGCAGATAAAATTAACTATTATTTCGCATGCGCTGACATGCTTCTTTATCACCACGAACCTCTCTCTACATGCCACGGTAGATATGCCATCCTATCAGAAAATTTTGAAGTAATCTCAATTGAAGTTATAGCAATTTCCCCTCCGCAGAGTCAGCTCTGCCGAAATGCTACCATAGAAACCATCTGAATGAGGAGAAATCCTACTAATACTAATATAAATTTGTGAGATTGTATTTATTTAGATTTAGTAAATGTGAGTAAACGCTGTAGCATCCTGTGATAGTGACGCCATGTACAATTTCCTTACCATTCATTCATCACTTTGAATTTTCTACAAAATTTGCTGCTAATTTCAAAGCGTAGGCTCACTATATAGCCTCTTACTATATTCAATCTTTCAGACTGCTTTCTTGCTTTAAAACCTAATTGTGGGACAAAGAAACGGGTTCAATTAATTTTAATTATCAAATTCCAATGATATAAATTAAAATCTACTTACGGTATCAATTTTTTAGAGCACTTTAAAATACAAGCAAGTATTAATTTCCATTGTTCCGTTATCTTGTCACGGCAAGTAACGTATACCGTCGATAATGAAATACATGTTGTGATGTTAAAAACAGCATTTCTGGTCACCCTACCCAAATAGATACTTGATATTTCAGGCAGCCTCACAGCTGTTATCGGTTACGGTAACAGAACCAGCGATATTTTAAATTAGCTGATGATGCACAATGCATCTCATGCCGCCAAGGCAAGCACAAAACACGGCCCTCAAGATATTGCCATATAAACTGACTCGTTGAAAATTATTGATTTTTCTATATTATGCTAATGTATTCCTGCAGCTGAGTAATTTTTTGCGTACAGACAGCATTATATCCTTGGAGTATATAAACCGTTTTTAAATATCAGCAGCAATTTTCATGGCTTATAAATACACCAGATATCAGTCATTCAAAACCTATTATACGAACAAACGCAAGTCCGGTTGTTGATGAAAACTGTTGTTTGTTAACGGAAAACCCGAATTAATCCACCTAGCAGCGTGACCTAGCCTTTCTACTGCCGCAATAATCATTATTTAATTTCTCAGGAACATCTATAATTAACTTGACTATATTTTTAAATATCCGTTCTGTATTCCTCAAAATCCTTATTTGCCAGTAAAATTCACAACGTATTGCGTACAATAATTATATTTTCTTTCCTTGGGTGCAGAAATACTTTTAAGTGTCATTTATGTTACTTGATGAACACCTTATTTAGTTTTATAGTATTTACGTGATTTATAGAAATTTATAGATTTATAGATTTATGTAAATACCAAAGATAATATTTGCAGACTTGAATGAATATATATAGAAAATTAGAAATTAACCCTCTAACGGGTCTACAGACGACCTTAACTTTTGGGCTTCAGAGCCACATACGAAACTTGTTTTGAATTGACAATATGAAATATGTGTTCATAGCAGATTTTTTGATATTTTGATATTAATACCATGCGTTCAAAAGTTAGTACCTTTGAAAAACAAGAGTTCAGAAAAATTATTATATTTCGCTTTTGAAGAAAAAGGATATCTACAACAAAATGATTAATCTCAAAATTTTACTATTAGTTTGCTTGGCTTCAATTTTGTAATACATATATCTGAATTAGAAAAAATAACTGAAAAGAGCATTAGATTTGAAAAAGAAAAATTGAACTTTTTCTTAGCTGGCGCTCCTTCAGATAATGTTTTTGCATGAAAATCAAAACTAAAGCTTCTTTTGAATGTACTTTCATGAAAAGATAGTCATTAGCTTGATCGTATCGTTTTTACAATGTATCCCGTTAGAGGGTCAGGAAAACAAGATGAGGTCGAATAGTGCAAAAGCTGCGCCATAAACATGCTTGAGAATGGAAAATATGATCGATATGATTTCCAGTGCTTGTCAATTCGATTTATTCATTAAAATATGATACATGACATAAGATTTCTGTCATTTAAAGTGTCACTAACGAAAACAAATCGTACAAAATTACTACCGTACAATGTTTTCCTCCGATTTTTCATATAAAATTTCTAAGCTCTAGTATCTATTGATTGGAAAGAGCATCTATACTGATGGATGGTTCACTTTTGGCAACAAAAGTATCCGTTTTTGGCAACACAAAACATTTTACTTCCAAAAGTATGCTTAAATATCAGTCAGTTTCCGCATTACTTCAAATAACGAGAAATTATTGGCCTAAGTGTGTTCATGAAAAAAAGTTTGCGGTTATAGAATGTTTCGAACAATAATATTTTTATTACCGTAGGACTACGTCTTACCGTAGGTCGCCAAAAACTTACTTGCACCGCACGGATAGCTCTTGGCGGATTTTTTGACATAAAAAGGTTGCAATCGTTGATTAATAACATTTAGTCAATTTCATTCAAGATTTTGTCATATCAAAAAAAGATCTCGATTTTGGCACGGTTTCGATTTTGGCAACATAGGTGCACACGCATTTCTTGCCAAATTCGAAATCCTACTGTATTTATTATTTTTTGCGACAGATACGTAGTTCGCCTACAACGTGCAGGCTTCATTAGTATCTTATTTCGAAGCGTATACGTATCTGTCGCGAATAAATATTTATTAGTGGAATTTAGTCGGAAATAGTTTTTTCTTTTCTTTAATTTCAGAGTTCGTATTCCACATTCCACTAAGAGACTTCAAAAACTTCAGACAATTGACATGTTTCTCACTTTTCTTGAATTTCAATGGAAATTCCAAAATTGCAAATTGTCATCACATACACACATGTACATACATACGCACATACATATATACATACATACATACATATATACATACATACATACACACATACATCACACACATTGAATATAATCAACATTTGATTGATATACCGTCAAACGGGGTAACTTGCAACAATTCTCAACTATGAGTGCAAGTAAAAACTTATCTGTAGTACATTTGAGGACATTTAATTAATACAAAGTTATTAGGTCTGGGATAGAACAATTTCACATATTGAGAAAAAATATTCGATCAGTATTGGCTGTCGTATAATTTTTTAACTAACTTGTTACTAGTAACCCCATAAACGGGGTAACTTGCAACAAACAATATTTTTTGGAAATTGAACGAATTAAATGATTTGTATGAGTTTCTTTTGATTAGAATATGCAAATGATAATCTGACTTGCAATTTTTAACGCTCTTGCTATGAATTTACGCATAAATGTCCTATGTCACGTTGGTGAAAATAATTTATGAGCCCCGTAACGCAAATTACGAATTAAACTTTTTATATTATTCATGCAGTTGACATTCAGTGTCTGGATCCGATAGAGCTGCCTTCTTTAAGGACCATCACATATTACGTAACGTACTTAGGGAAACGGGAGCTGTGTAACAACACATTACACGTCGTAAATCCGCTATGCAAAATCGCGTCACGAAGTGAAGCGGGGGAGTTAAAAATCATCGATATCTTGGTTACGTAATATATGAATGTACATTACGTTACGAGTGATCGTATCACTATCATATTGCTAGTCGATTTCTCCCAGTGAGGATATTTTCTTTTCGGCCTCTTCTATGGCCTTTCTCTGTATATCCAGAGAAAAACTGGCTTATTTCCGACTTACCGAAAATATCTTACACTCTTCAAGTGTGTTTTAGTATTGCTTGATGCAAAATCAAATAATAATTTGCCTCGTGAAGTTAACGGAACACAGCTTATTATAGCTACGAGCTGTTGCAAGTTACCCCGTTTAAGTACTTGTTTTACGAATAATGTGGTAACAAGCCGGATAAACAAAACTAGTCATCATAAATCTCTTATTTTGTTTCCTTATTATTCATTGTACTATAAAAAATGTACGTTAGGCTTCTTTTATTTGAAGTGCTTGTGGGCGACACAAACGTTTTACAGACAAAAAATTGACGATGAATTTAGCACCATTTTGTGGGATAATTCAAAGATCACCAAAACAGCAGAAAATCAACATAACAGTATCTAAGGCTCCTTTGTACTGTTAACATCAAGATTCAGTGACTGAGATAGATTGAAAATTGAAGTAACAGGTAAAAAAGTACAATAAATTAAATCGATATAGTGTTGTTGCATGTTACCCCGCTGTTGCAAGTTACCCCGTTTGACGGTATTTTGCTTTTACACGTTTTAACGGTTTAATATACGGTGCTTAAGTGTTCAAGTTTGAATAACTTGTGAATGAACCGTCCGATTTTCAATAACTCGGTTTTGTTTGATAGATCTCAACAGTAATTTTCAAATAATAATAAATTGTGTGATGTTTTACATTGAATTAATGCTTATATGTTACAAAAATATGTTTTAAATACTATTTTTTCACATTTCTTTATGTAACGTTTAAACTACAAGCCCAATCGTGATGAAATTTGTGAGGTAAGGTTTTTAGAGGCTCCCCTTTCATATGCAATCAATTTTGTTCAAATCGGTTGAGGGACCTATGAGATAATGAAGTCCCATATTTTTCGTATTTTTATACATAACTTTTGAACTAAAAGTCCGATCAGTATGAAATTCAATAGCGACCTATGGGACACCTAGACCTTTCATTTGACACTAAGAACATTAAAATCGGCCTAGCCATCTCCGAGAAAAATGAGTGAGATTGAAAGCGTTACATACACACACACACACACACACACACACACACACACACACACACACACACACACACACACACACACACACACACACAGAAAATGCTCAGTTTTCGAAACTGAGTCGAATGGTATATGACATTCGGCCCGCAGGACCTTCTTTCCATTTCCGGTTTTCCGAGTGATTTCTATACCTTTATACTATATATTTATATAGTAGAAAGGCAATATATATTTATATAGTAGAAAGGCAAAACGTATATAAATATTAATAAAAAGAAATTTGAATCTTTTCGAATACACTTTTTCCATTTAAAGCAATTCATGTTAATATTTAAAACTATATTTTCCAACCTTTGTCGTCGATTTTTTTTTGCTAAAAAATTCTTTGTCATGTAGAATAAGTACTTGCAGTATCTATTCAAATGTTTTGCAATATAGTTAATAGGTAGTTTTTCTAATCAAGAGAATTTCTTCTTTCTGTCTTCCTAGATAACACATGATCGTAATAGAAAGTTTACATGCATGTCAATTTTACTTTGTAGCAATCAGCATGCCAAAGTAAAGTAAACAATGAGTTGTTTAGCTGTCGTGCGTGTCTTGATATACAACTCATGACTAAATTATAAAGCAGTAAAGCACTAAGTCAATATTTTGCCGATAAACAACTTTAAGATGTTATGACTATTTTCTCAAACATGTAAGTAATCTACTGTTTTTATTAAAGGAACATCAAAACCAGCTGTTCTTCCACTAGACTAGGACAACTAGACCTAGGACAAAAATAGAAGCAATCGTTGAATGGGCTTAAAATAAAACTGAATGGCAAGGTTATTATTTGCCAGATATTTGCCAGATACTGGCACTGGCATCCGAAAAATGACCTCTTCACCCTAAGGCAATGTAAATTCGGGTAACAAAACTTGATGTAGACTGTACCTAATGATGGCAGTTTAAGATAATTTAAGCGGTTTAATGTAAATTACAGTTGCCGCACTATACAAACAAAATGATGCACTATTCGACAATTGGCAATAGATGTATACCGATTCAAACTTAGAACAGTCTCAAACTTCGAACACTTCAGAATAAAATGCTCTTGGCATCGCTTATTTGATAAAATATTATGCTTATTGTATACCACCGTGTTCGTTACAATGTCCAATGTCCAGTGGTATGCAACAAGCATAATATTTTATCATATTAACGATAATAATAGCATTTTATTCTGAAGTGTTCGAACTGAGAACCTTTAGACTGTTTTAAGTTTGAATCAGAACGGCATTCCAACATTTCTATTCTTACAGTATTCCATAAATATTTCTTTTTTAGCAATTTATCATTACTACTAACATACCTATTCAAAAAATTCATATCTTTTTAGTAGAGCCAAAGTTATTCACTATTAAGTGACATAACCATATGTTCATTCCCAGGTCACATTACCAAGATGAATATAAAAAGAGCGACCGTTGTATATTTTTTGAAACGATGGTTCTACAATTGATGCAGGGACGGTAAGAGAAAATAATGAAGTAGAATTTTTTGGTAATGGAGGGGAAAGGGTGGAACGGAAGGGGGGGTGATAGGTAGCTACGCTGTGACTCCTACCTTTTGTCCAATGCTGGAAGGTGCATGGGTCGAACCAAGCTATAATCTGAGATTATAACCGGATTCGAACCCACAACACCCGCCAGGGCATGTGGCTCGCTGGTACCCGTGTACCTATGAACCACAGAGGCGCTGGACCTTTGTATGGTAAATGAAAATCCTAGTATACGCACGCATGCGTAAAAATATGCATATCGCTTACCCAACGGCGAATATAGCAAAGAAATGCATATTATAACTAAGAATATTTAATGTGTTGGAAAACATCGTCGTTAGCACCATCAATAAGACTGTGGATCTAGAAATGATCAAATTTTTGATGAAAACCATCGCCACCAACCAATTGTCTGAGTTTCAGTCGTTTTGGTTATAATTTAAAATAGTTACAACTACAAATGTGAGCCATATTTTTGGTTATAAAGAATAGCAAATTGAACGCACCTCGATCGCAGACGTTAGTTAAAGTGCATATTTTTCTGATAGCAGAGAAACTTAACTGATGTATTAACAAGTTACACACTTGTCGTGCAATTCAACAATTTGCATTGAGTCGAAATGAAGCCGACATTTCAGAGAACACGGGGTAAGTGAGACCTATTAAAATAAAGTGTTTCAAAATAAAACTTCTTTGTTTCAGAATAAAACTAACCCGATCTTTGTACACTTCTTGACGTACTATCGAATATTTTCAGTTCAATTATATACATACATTACATCGGTAAAACTATAATATAGAGTAAACGTACCAGTAGTGGCGCATTTACTAATAAAATATCAAATGTTTGGTCAGAATACAGTGATGTCCGAATAAAGAATAAAGATTATCACACGATATGATTGAAATGTTCTTCATCTTTATAAAAATGACGATTGGAATCAATGAAAATACGATACTTTTTACAGAGAAAAATTTAAATTTTATTACTGGATGTGCCACTGCGTGTACGCTTATCCTATACAATGTAGTATACATATTATAATGATTGTAAAAAGAAATCCAAACCGTTTTCTAAAGTGGAGTCTAAAGTAGCCAAAAAGGTATAGTTGTATAGGTTTTATTCAATGTTTTCATTTCTTTCGAAGATTCAATTATCAGAGAAATCGAATAGGAGTTTTAGTTGCAATCATTGCAATCTGTTCTACTCAGAGCTTAATTTGGCCCCCACATCCAAAAGATCAAATTACAATATAATTTACGCTAAACGAAGTGAATGTCCCGTGCCAAAATGTTTTGCCACCAAGTTGTTTTTGCTGGAAAAGTGATACATTTGTGGCGAAATTGAGATCGAAGCAGTATCAAATTTCACAGCGATGCAACTGCTTTAGAAGAGAAAAGAGGCACGTGTTTATGCTTGCGAGTTCGCCATCATCGGTAATTCAAATCCAATTAGACATGTACTGCACCACCGCAGCAACGGGATAATAAGCTCGAGGTTGCGACTGACAGTAATATTATTTCTTTCTTATATTGGTAAACCACATCAACCACAGAATACAAAAAGCAAATACCATCGGATGGATAATAAGGCTCTATCAGTGCAGTGTAGGCAGGTGAGATTAATTGAGCTGTTCTCGCTTTATCATGACCTAAAATAATTGCTAGCCTTTAATTGCCTATAAAAGTGGTTAGAAAGATTGAGATGTAGGTACGTTGTTTTCATCTTCGTTATGCTAGCTATTAACAGGATAATGTAATCGATATCGGAAGTTATTTTGCAACAGTACAAATCATCCACTTTGTTTAATCAAGCTTTGAATACTCCTGCTTAGTTTGTTAGACAATGGCAATAAGTGACAATGACAAAGTGACAATGAGCAATTCCAGCTCAACATGCAGAACGGTTTGACTCGACTATTTTTTATTGGAATAAAATTTTCCATAAGTTAGATACCACGCAAGAATTCAATTCCCACTAAACTTGATTTTTTTCGTCAAGAGTAACTTTTCAAAAGGGCGTATTTATAAATGAGGTTACTTTTTTCCAAAAAATCATATCTTCAAAACTACTTATTTGATTAACGTCAAATGAAAAGTTGTAAGAAATAAAGTGTATTTTTCTCTCCGATTAGCCTAATTTTTGCCAATCTGCTATGGCATAGCATATAGGTACACTCAAGTAGTTTTTTACACGGTTTGTTTTTTCGATTATCATGAAAGGGGCAACTTAGGGGCCATTCACTTATAACTCAATGTATTTGGGAAAGGCCCGACATTCGTCACGTAGTTTGTAAATGCTCCCTAAGTTGACCCGTTTTTGAGTAACCGAAAAAAACAAACCGTGTAAAAAAAAACTTGGGTGTAAAGGAATCATTTTGTGTTCTTTGTAGCGTTCCGCAATCTCATTCACTTTTCTCAGAGATCGCTGGACCGATTTCAATTATCTTGGTATCAAATGAAAGGTTTAATTGCCTTATAAGTCGCTTTTAAATTTCAGGTTGATGGAAATCTTAGTTCAAAAGTTATATATAAAAGTATGATCAAAAAGAAACCCCATTTTCTTAAAGGTTCTTTAACTAATTTGAATGAAATTGAATGCATTTCAAAGAGCCTTAAAGAAGAGCCTTTTATACACTTAACTTTCAAATTTAATAAGTTACGTTTAAAAAGTTACGTAAAGAACCATGCAATGAAGAAAAAATTAAACTTAAAATATATTTTGGTTTCATAACAGTGTCATTTTAATGAAAGCCAATGTACAATTTATGTTTATTTGAAAAGTACTGTTACACGATATTTTTCTGATAATATTAAAAAAATTTGACAGTTCCATTTCTGCTCAATTAGAAATACTGAAAATATGTAATTTATTTTCATTCAAAATAATATACTCATACTTACACTTCAAATGAAGCGAAATAAAGAAAGACTGATGAAACATTTATCTCTGATCACTTTCCTCCATAAACTTATATAATAAACCTTATATTTTATTTATGTTGCTAAACAAAAAACAATTTAAACGCGATCTTGGCATTGGGAACGGTTTCAAAATACATTTTTATTAAAGTTGCATTGCTTGTGGAATGTTTTACATTCATTTTCCAAATTTAAATGGCATATCCAAATCTTTAAGTTACGGATTGTTCCTGTTCTATCAGGCGTTTTCTTACGGTGTTTACGAATATTGAGACACCCCAAAATCAAAATATGTATTTTAGTATGTAAATCATAAAACTTGCATCTCGCATGCAGAACATTCTTGTAAACTTTATCGAAGAATGTCAAATATAAATTTTGATATCTGAAGTTAATAATATAGGTAGTCAACTTAATTATCTATATGGATCATATGGATCATTACACGCGGTGTCCGAGTCTCTTGTAATCGACCGACCGTTTTTGTCAAATCCTCTTATTTTCCTTCGTTTGAATACCTCACATAGAATGACCCATATTCATACATTTAGAAATAGGCTAGGTCACACCGCTAGGTGTATTGATTCAGGTTTTTTAAAGATAGCTTAAATTATGCCCTAAAATGTGGTGTAGAGCTATCGATAGAGACTCTTTCGGATTTTTTTAAATCTTTGAAATTTGACAAGCTTTTAAAAAATATCCAAATTCTGCAGTTTTTTGTAAAACTCAACCAAAAACCAATTCTACGCATCATTTTGAACAAATTACACTTAAGTCTTTTTACACGGTTTGTTTTTTCCGATTACTCAAGAACGGTGCAACTTAGGTACCATTTACAAACTACGTGACGAATGATGGACCACTCGCAAATGCATGAAGTAATAAGAGAATGGTCCCTTAGTTGCCCGTTTTTTGATAATCGAAAAAACAAACCATGTAAAAAAAAGTGCTTGTGTGTGTGTGTCATATAAACTTTTTTTCTTAAACCCAGCCGTTCTCAAGTTATTGCAAACTTAAAATGTAAAAAGAAAAAACTTTTAAAGCATGATAAAAATCACTAAATGTCAATTATCTCAAAACCTTCCTCTTCGATTTGCCTAACTTTTTTTAAACATAGCTTAAATTTGAAAAAACAGGAGGTCAAGTTACGATAACAGCATGTAGCACATAGTCTTTGCTTTTTTACTTTGTTCGATTACTCGAAAATTAGGCAACTCGTCGATTTAATTCCAATCACATTTTCCATTTTCGATCAAAAATAATCATATATTAAATTTTAAAAACTCATCATTTTTAGTGTTATACAAAAAAATTAAAGCTGCATATTTACCAGATATCATAATAACATAATCAAATAAGTTCCAATCATTTTTAGATGAATTTCCTTAAAAAACCAAGTGTACCTACATATGTGCTTTATGTGCGATTTCATATAATGCTTGGAAACTATTCCTCGCGTAAAAAGCAACTCGAGTATATAGGTTCCGACAAAAACCGTTCATCCATCGGTAATGTTAACAACATGCATCGCAAATACGCTACGTCACATTCCAGCGCCAATAGGAAATACATAGAACACGGAACTATCCTTTCTCTTCCGGTGCAATGTGCACTTTGGCTTATTATGAATTTATATCATTACATCACATCCGAACGGTATAAACGAGAAGATGAGAAAAGGAAGCGGAAAGCTCAATCGGAATCGAAGCTATTTGCTGTATTCATTCTGCACTACAGTTGCACGTCAATAATTGACATTATTCAGTTATAGTCATCCTATCAATTATATCCTATTTCGTAAGCAGGATAGAATCGATAAAGTACAACGCTCAAATAGCGACCAATTAAGATCCTTCAGAGAATTTATTATCAAACTTGTTGACATGGTAGTAAAGCTAATAATATTTATTAATTATTTTAAACCACGTGCGTAATTTGATATGATCAACACTCATTTCAGGCATATAACTAAAACGTAATTTAGCAATGTTTCTTATGAACGAATGTTTCGATGAGTGGCAGCTTTTATTACACATATATTATCACTATTGGAGACATACTGTGTTAATACAGGAATGAACTGAACCGATTCGCTCCGATGTAACGAACGACAATTTGCTCGTTTTGATGCAGAGAATCGTCAAAGCGGGGATTATTTCATTATAAACATTATCAAATTATGACTGTGATAATAAATTGTACCAGAATTTTGAACCGGGTTGGTTTTGTCGTTCGTGCTTACGCTAACTGCCAAGTGGCTCGATACGATCAGCCGCTGTGTATAGATAGAAGCATTGGAAAAGTTATCCAAGTTATGCCATCAGGAAGGCAACATAAATGGGCGGTGACAGGCAACGAACTTTCCATGGACAGTAGCGCGCTATCCATTCACGTAATGCGTTATATGGCGGGAGAACGAAGACACAGCATCCGTCAGTTCAGGATATTTGTTTTGGCGTGCACGAGAGAAATTGAATTAAATTACGATTATTGCTTTTTATCGCTTCACATAAATTTAATAAATTAAATCAAAATCTTTATCACAACATAATAAACAATGCAGTAAATGGCGCAGAAAACAATTCTATTATGGAAATCATCGAAATCGGTTTTAAGAGATACTTTGCTGGGTGACTTTAGATGTGGATCAGAATATCAATTGCAGCAGATTACTAGTTTGGTAGAAAATCTCGTAGTCATTAGTGCATTTTATAATTATTTTTAAACATGGTTGGATGTTCAGTTCTTCCACAATCGTGGACAACACCGAATTTTAGTCAGTATTGACTTCAACTGCTTATCTCTGTTTACTTCGAATCACTTATTGATTTATTTTTGTTTGATTATAGTCACTTCAACAGCTTGGATCATTCGTGATTACTGCGGGGTTGGGAATTGAACCCTGATCCTCGGCGTGAATGCTAACCGCTACACCGGGATTAATCCCTGACTTATTAATTGAAAAAATGATTTTTCAAAAGCAGATACAATGGATTCTCAAAAAAGATTGATTGAGCTTAGCTTAGCTTAGCTTAGACTGATTGCACATATCAATGGTTGCACTCAATGATTGACCCGAATCAGTGAAATTCTACAATGAATCAAATGAATAGAGGGACCGTGTTAACCTCTGCATCCCGGCAAAGATTACAGGAAGGAGTTGCGTTTTGTTAGTAGGATAGGTTTCGTTGGATCGGGATCGGGAAAACGCTGATACTATATTTAACTTCTATTACTTGATACTATTGACTGTGCGATTAACTTGTTTTATCGAAGCTTTAACATAACTATGTTATCAATTATCTTGAATTATTTTACTATCTAATTAATTTTAGTTATAATTTTTGTTGATTTATCAGGACTTCTTAAACACAAAGTGTTCATGTGAGTCCTAATATTGCTAAGTCTGATCCATCCAAAATAGTCAAAAATAACAAATACCGTCATCCGGGGATACTTGCAACACCGGGGTTACTTGCAACACTTCAGCGCATCGCGCTTTTGACAGCTCTAACGCATTTGTTTGTCAACATAACCATTTGTACCCAATGTCATTTTAAAGAAGGGACGTTTACCTATTGTTTAGTTAAGTTTAATCCATTACATCATTGTTTTGCTTGTTTTTATACGATTGGAAAGTAATTTCACTTTCAGAGTAGGAAAAATGGATGTGCAAAGTTGCGTCAGTTCATTGACATGACATTATTTTTTATCCTTTGGTTCCTGTACACAATTAGTGCATCATATATGCTAACAAATAGTAACTTTGGGCTTTGTTTATATTTTGAACTTGGAAAAGAAACGATGAATTCGTGTTGCTACTTCCAATATGGCGTGACTTGTAGCACTTGTAAAAAGGAAAATTATCGTAATAGACAGTATGTACAAAGTAAGTTTGCAACTGTTGCTATTTTGTCTACCGCCATCTCCAGAAAAATTAAAATTGTGAAAAATTCCATGTGCCTTCAAACGGCAATTTGGAGTTTGCCGACATGCTGCATTTTCAATACCTTTAAAAAAGTGATCGACGAAATTGAAAAAAAAACGCCTCCAGTATCTCTTGTTTTACTACAAATACATTCAAAATATCTAAAACTAGTCATTCGTGGTTTAAAATCAAACATAAAATCATAAGAAACGCAAAATCAGAAAAGTGTTGCAAGTAACCCCGTTTACTGGGTAACTTGCAACACCCCTATTTTTGGTTCATTCTACAGATTCATTTAGTTTATATTTTTTCTCATAATCATAAATCAAAAGTACTAACCACTATACAAGTTACTTACACTTGCACTTAAACGGTATACTTCGAAAGTTATACTAAATCAAAGTTCAAAAGTGTTGCAAGTATCCCCGGATGACGGTACTAAGAACAGTGCCCGTTGTATTAAAGCCATTCAATGCTTATTTAAAATTTTATTATCACCCATTTGTGTGAAAAAGAATTAATTCTTATGGGTTCATCAAAATATAGGAAAAGATGTTTTCCAAATTAGGGATTGCTATAAAATTCCTCAACTGTAAAACTCAAAAGTTGGGGTTATTATACCTAAAACTACAATCTGGCGCAGGCAGGCTTGGCATACACTTTTCGCTTTGATTTTGCTCTTTTGATTACTGCTCCTCAACCAAGTAGAATTTCAGAAAGTGATGTATGGGGCATTTGTAGAGCTAGTAATTATCTATACTAATGCTGAAGAAAGTGAAGTTTTATCTTTTGTATTTACGGCGCTGTGGGGCAGCAATGCGATTGGTAGAGCGCTCTTTTTGCTACCAAGAGGGTAGCAGCCTCATAGCGCCATAAATACAAAACGCACAGTAATGCGTACTTCAGCAATATTGTAGATAATAACAAATTCTACAAACGCCCCATACATCACTTTTTCAAATTTTGTTTGGCTGAGATGCAGTAATCAAAAGAGCAAAATCGAAGCGAAAAGTGTATGCCAAGCCGAGGCACAAGGATGGAAGATCAGTGATTCCGATAAAATCAGTGAGCCATCGCCACACGCACAGATCACGATCTGTACAGATCATGACAAACAGTGAATCTCTAGCGTCGATCACAAGATTCTGCTCTCTAAACAGTCTCAGCAGTCGACCATAGTGTTACATCCCGCCCAGCTGTGAGAAAAAAGGACACACATGTTGTTTGTATTGCGATTCATACGATGCACACAACCAATCGTCTGTATCTATTATACTTCTCAACGCAATCATGCAATGAACATGATTCGACATGAGGCCTGTCACAATCTGTACGGATCGCGACAAAGCGTCTGTCGCCTACAATTAACCAATCACTACTTGAAAAGTACAGTCCCTAAGATGGTAAGCATTTCTTCTTATCATCGCAAATATGCAGAGATATAGCGCCCCGCACGCTCTCAAAAAAATCAATCGATTGATTGATTGACTAAAAAGAAATATTAAATTTTTAGTTTTTTAGTTTCTTTTAGTTAGTTTACAATAGTCTGTTATACTTGCTTACTTTTGTTCTCTCGTAGTCTATATTTCGATGATGTTCGCGCACATTTTCTGTCCATGTTCTTCTTTTTAATTTGAATTCCATCTGAGTTTATGCTTTTTCAGCAAGTTATCAAAATTTCTGTAGGGTAAGCGTACTAGTAGTGGCGCATTTAGTAGTAAAATTTCATATTTTTGGTCAAAATAGAGTGCTATCAGAACAAATATACATGCATACGCTACCTCTACTAAGGGTATGCTTACCCTAGTAACTATCTATCAAACTCTATCAAACTGTACTTGACACCGGCTGATAGGTACAAAGGTATAATTTAAAGTGCTCATTTTATTTCCAAATGAATGCACGACATATTGAATACCAACAAAAACGGAATGCACTTATCTTAACAATACTGCGCTAGTAGACATTGTTGCGGCACAAAGCCGCAATATGACCGCGTTGACCTTCACATCTAGCAGAACAACAATCAGTGTACTCGGTCGAAGATGAGACAAAGCGCTATTGTTGTTCTGGCTAGATATAGTGACAATAAGCTTTTATCGAACGATGTACCTATAAATAGGGCAATAAACGTGAGTCTTGAGTTCAGTCCGTTCGCAGCCACCGCCGCTGGCGGTGGTGTGCATATCGCAACACTTGTACGTCGTATATTGCATAATAATATCACAGTCCCGTTGGTAACCGGCCCCCCTTACGACGATCACGGAACATTGGTGCCGTGACCAGGATTTGTCCTGGCACTGACAACGTTTTACCAACGGGACTTCAGTTTTATCGATCGTGTTATCGGTCCACAGTAACTCGTGATATTTTCGGTAGTGGGATAGTGACTTGAACAGTAACAGTTTACTAACGGGACATCAAATCCATCGACCGTGTTGCTGCATTGCTACAAGAGTGTATTACATTTGGCATCCACGTAGTGGGATGATACTGCTGAACCTTGCTGTGCTCGTCGTTCCAGAGGAAGTACGGCATATCGATAGTCGAAATAGGATTTCATTCACTACGCTTCAGCTAGGCCGGTGTGGGTGACTTCGCAGCCGCTTAGCAACAAATCCCCGAGCGGAGCTATGCCGGTGTGGGCGAATCACAGCCGCTTAGTAAAATACATTCAGCTTCTGAATCCCCGGTTTTGGATTCAGCTAGTAGTAGGAGGGCTGTACAGCACCGAAGCTTGCAGCATCCGAGGGTGTATTCTTATCAGCAAGTGCTTGGTTGCGGTTAGAAGTTTCGTCTGGGTCGTTCGCCAGAAGGAAGCTAACTCGCTGACACTTGACGTTCATCCATTTCGTTTCATCGGTACATCGTAGAAAAATTCATGTGTGATAAAATCCGGCCACCAAGTGCCAATTTGTGTGGACACCAGATCCAGTTGTAACCTTCGGCCACTCTGCGCCAACTTGTGAGGACGCCAGGTCCAATCATTATAATCCGGCCAATCAGCGCCAATTTGTGAGGACGCCAAGTCCAGTTGTAATAATCCGGCCACGCAGCGCCATTTTGTGAGGACGCCAGGTCCAGTTGTGATAATCCGGCCATCCAGCGCCAATCCGTTTTTGATGATCCAGCCACTTGGCTCCATGTTGCGAGGACACCAGGTCCAGATACGTTATTCCGGCCACTTCGCGCCATTTTGTAGGGACACACGGTCCAGTTACGTAATTCCGGCCGCTCTGCGCCAGTTCAAGTGATAGTCAGTCTACGAGATTTCGACAACACCTCACGAGTTAAATTTTTTACCTTAGAATCATTCTCGTTTTGTACATCGCAGTGTAAAACCTTCGGTTTTGGTGCGGGAGTATGTTGCGGCACAAAGCCGCAATATGACCGCGTTGACCTTCACATCTAGCAGAACAACAATCAGTGTACTCGGTCGAAGATGAGACAAAGCGCTATTGTTGTTCTGGCTAGATATAGTGACAATAAGCTTTTATCGAACGATGTACCTATAAATCTATACCTATAAAGAAGGATTTCTGTCTGTCTGTCTGTCTGTCTGTCTGTCTGTCTGTCCGTATGTTCCTTATAGAATCGAAAACTACTGAACAAATCGGCATTAAAATATGCATGTAGAGGTTTCTTGGGGCCAGAAAAGGTTTTAGTGATGGTTAGAGACCCCTCCCCCCACTAAGAGGGGGGGCTCCCATACAAATGAAACACAAATTTCTGCATAACTCGAGAACTAATCAAGCAAATAGAACAAAATTTGGCATGTGGGTGTTTTTGGTGACAAGAATTTATTCTATGGTAAATTGAGACCCCTCCCCTCTTTATAAGGGGAATTATAACTCCTCTCCTCTTTAAAAGGGGGGGCTTCCATACAAATTTCCTCATAACTCGAGAACTAATCCAGCAAATGGAACCAAATTTGGCATGTGAAGGTTTTCGAGGACAAGAATATTTTTTATAGTAAATTAGGACCCCTCCCCACTTTAAGAGGGGGGGCTTCTATACAAACGAAATACAAATTTCCTCATAACTCGAGAACTAATCAAGCAAATGGAACAAAATTTGGCATGTGGGTGTTTTTGGAGACAAAAATTTTTTCTATGATGAATTGGGACCCCTCCTCACTTTAGGAGGGGGGGCTCCTATACAAATGAAATACAAATTTCCTCATAACTCGAGAGCTAATCAAGCAAATGAAACCAAATTTGGCATGTGAAAGTTTTCGAGGGCAAGAATATTTTCTATGGTGAATTAGGACCCCTCCCAACTTTAAGAGGGGGGGGCTCCCATACAAACAAAATACAAATTTCCTCATAACTCGAGAACTAATCAAGGAAATGGAACCAAATTTGGCACGTGGGTGTTTTTGGAGACAAAAATTTTTTCTATGATGAATTGGGACCCCTACCCACTTTAGGAGGGGGGCTCCTATACAAATGAAATTCAAATTTCCTCATAACTCGAGAACTAATCAAGCAAATGAAACCAAATTTGGCATGTGAAAGTTTTCGAGGGCAAGAATATTTTCTATGGTGAATTAGGACCCCTCCCAACTTTAAGAGGGGGGGGCTCCCATACAAACAAAATACAAATTTCCTCATAACTCGAGAACTAATCAAGGAAATGGAACCAAATTTGGCACGTGGGTGTTTTTGGAGACAAAAATTTTTTCTATGAATTGGGACCCCTACCCACTTTAGGAGGGGGGGCTCCTATACAAATGAAATTCAAATTTCCTCATAACTCGAGAACTAATCAAGCAAATAGAACCAAATTTGGCATGTGGAGGTTTCTGGAGGCAAAAATATTTTCTATGGTGAATTAGGACCCCTCCCAACTTTAAGAGGGGGTGCTTCTACACAAATGAAATACAAATTTCCTCATAACTCTAGAACTAATCAAGCAAATGGAACCAAATTTATCATGTGGGTTTTTTGTAGGTAAGAATATTTTCTATGGTATATTTTCTATGGATTTCCCCACTTTAAGAGGGGGGCTCCTATACAAATGAAAAACAAATTTCCTCATAACTCGAGAACTAATCAAGCAAATGGAACCAAATTTGACATGTAAGTGGTTTTGGACGCAAGATTTTTTTCTATGGTGAATTGAGACCCCTCTCTTCTTTAGAAAGCGAGTTATGGCCCATCTCCCCTTTTAAGAGGGGAGCTCCCATACAAATGAAATTCAAATTTCCTTATAACTTGAGAACTAATCAAGCAAATGGAACCAAATTTGGCATGTGGGAGATTTTGGAGTCTTGAATTTATTTTACGATAGTTAGAGACCTCTCACCCCTGTGGTAGGGGGATATGGACTCTCATACAAATAAAACAGAAATTTTTGCAAAACTCAAAAACTAATCGAACTCGAGAAATTCGAGACTCTTCCATAAAACATTAGTCAATACAAGACCACAAAAACTATCTATAGTAACACTAGATCATTCAGGACGAGACGGTCGCGAGTGTTGCCGGTGACCCGCCGTCGGAAGCGCCGCCCACTGGGGGGCTTGCAAAACTCAAGATTGTGACAAAGATCATCCGAGATTCATGATTTATGTACAACACAGGTTAATTTGTGGCAATACGAAGTTTGTCGGGTCAGCTAGTAGGGCAATAAACGTGAGTCTTGAGTTCAGTCCGTTCGCAGCCACCGCCGCTGGCGGTGGTGTGCATATCGCAACACTTGTACGTCGTATATTGCATAATAATATCACAGTCCCGTTGGTAACCGGCCCCCCTTACGACGATCACGGAACAGACATTTTCTGGAAAAACTCTTGATGATTTTAAGAAAAATTCTGTGTTACCGATGACATTCCTCTGACAGTTTCAACATTAAACTGGCATGATAAAAATCTTTCAATGCGGGACACTTGACCATCCGGGACTGTTCCGTAAAAGCCGGATAATTTTATTTAATCTCTGTTGTGGTGTGTTTCTGTGTGAACCTGTCGAAAGATGACAATGAATCAAAAAAGGGCCTACTCTCGCAGTCACTTTACTCAGGCCCCCTATTCTGGCAGTCACCCCGCCTTACGGGCCCCATTTGATTCTGACAGTCACACAGGTGAGTAGAGTCACATGAGTGTCTCTCAGAATCGCAAACTGTGCTCTAACCCAAAAAAATTAGAATTTAGGTGAGGTGACTGTGAGAATAGGGCCCAAAATAAAAAATAAACATAGAAGGAAATCACAGGTGATTTAACGAACGCTTGGACAACCAACGAATTTAAAAACTCAAAAAAGTTAAGGGAAAAATTAACTTTTTAGAGCGTCATGAGAGCCAACATTCGTTTAACTTTTCCGAACAAATAACTTTTGTTGAGTATTGAGAGTTAACTTTTCTGAGAGTGCACTGTACATATATTCATTCTGCACTACTAAACAGGTCAATTATACAACTGAATGCTGAAGGAATGTTAAATCTTTATCATTTTGCTATATGATCCAGCTGTCAAACTATCACTGAAAATTTTATTATCTGAAAGCGACTAGTGAATTCGTCAGCCTCATAAGTGCAAGTTACGGCGAATTATACAAAAAAAATGATTCCCGTAGAGTAGACGTTCCGTTAGTCGCGCAGCTAAGCAATGTAATTTCTTATTTCTTGTTCACTGGGTATATGCTTCAATTAATGTTTGTGGGATATTGATTTAGCAAACAAAAGGTATTTGTAACAAGGTAAGACAAATGCATTCGTTGTAGAAGGAACTTTATAAAGAAAAAAAAACAATTTCCGATTCAATTAGATTGTACCAATAGTTGCGCTCACGTTCCTTTAGTTCATTTAGGCATTCCTATAACCATATTATTTCGTTTACATTGTTAGGTGAAAAAACAGAGTAGCGCAACTATAGAAATAAGCGCCTTTCAGCTGCGCCTATAGTAGTGTTAGATTTTGGAAAGTCGGTATTTTAGCAAATAATGCCTTAACCTGTCCTGTACTCTAATTTGTCAGCTGTGAAGTCTGTCGAAAAAGGGTCAAGTCTTAGAAAGACGTTTTAGACCCAAGGCTTTGCTTTTTTGCTTTAATTTTGAATGGTGTGGTTTGACTACCAATACTCCCAAGAAGTTGTATTATATAATGCACGTAATTGTTTTATTTGAAATGCTACGGTGACGAAAATATGTACAAATAATGAATATTAGCGCAACGATAGTTGCTACCCCAACTATTGGATCAACTACCCTATTAACAAAACGTAAAATTTGCATTCTCCAAGAGAAAAACACGTATTTCAAAGGAATAGAATATTGGGCGTTCAAAGAAAACTTAAAATGACTCATTATCATGCTAAGATTTTCCAAATGTTACACATGTATGGTTAGTTTTTTCTGCAGATTATCATTGAAACTGCAGTTAAGATTTATGATTAATTTTGATAGAAATTCTTTCTTACAAAGCAATATGTTCGACACTATTCAGTCCGTGCTATTGAAGAACCACTAAAAACTTGAATGAATTCACCTAGCAGTGTAACCGGGCCTTTCTACAATAATTGTATTTTAATTTTCCATTATATAAACATCTATAATTAAGATAACTATATCTTTGAAAATCAATCATCAAAATCATTTTTTAACAATAAAATTCGCAAGACCGTAGTGCGTGCTTAGGGCGCTTAAATACACTGAAGTCGCTTTTTACCCGACTATTCTTACACGAATTGTGGAATATGCGCGGTTTTCGGCATTTACACAATTTTTGGAATTTATGCGGTTTATTTTCAACGTATGCATTAAAAAATGGACTTTTTCAGATGGTGATAAAAAACTAAAATAGTTAATTAAGTTTGATAAATTTCCCATGGAAGGTAATTATATTAGCTTACCTGCAAAAAAAATCTACGCCCTTTCGAGCGGCCTTCCAGCAGTTAACCGGAAGATTCGCCATGGCGGACGAAAATATGCGTGTAGGCATGTTTTTGAGTTGTTTCTTTGTTTTATTTATCAATTTTTCCTCAGTTTTAGCGACAAAATTGTTGGAGTAGATCTTAAGCTTCAAGTTTGCCCAGAAATTCTCGATGGGACGCAGCTGGGGATTGTTGGGCGGGTTCGCCGCCTTCGATATTCAGCAGCTCCATCTCCTCCAACGATCGCTTCGAGTTGTGGGCCGACGCCAGATTATGGTATTTCTTGATGAACGGCACAACTTTCGCCTGGCACTTCGTACTATAAATTTCCCCGTTCACGGCCAGTCTGGAGCGAAAGAAGAGCGGCTTTGACATCGCTGATTGTCAGCCACAGCATCACCTTCTTAAGGAAGTTGGCATGTGAAATGAACTTCACCTCGGAGCTCACTTCCTTCGTAGGGGAAGTAAAATACAAAATGCCCTGCCAGTCGTTGGCATCCAGGGTGAGATAGTCGCAATTAACCGGGAAAATCGTCTTGACTATCTTATTTAGTCGCTGCCGCTGCGTCATTTCCTGCAGCTCCGAGACTTGTGGACAGAACTGACGATTCCTGGCATATATGTGCATGCTCGCCTTTTTTCACGTACTTTTTCACTGTTTCGACCGACCTCCCAGCCAAGCGCACGCAGCGATGTAGCCACTATCCCCTCGGTCTTCCTCTTCAGCATCCTTTGGAGCTTCTTGTCGCTCAGGGTCGTCGGCCGTTCGAAACCGGGCTTTCTTTCGATGCTCTGATTGTTGTCCAATAGTGCCAAGATGTTGTAAATACCGGAACGGGTGTATCCGGCGTCCACAAAATACTGTGTCTGCCTTCGACGCGGCGGGGCACCGTCTTTGAACGCGCACACTTCTGAATGCAAATAAGCTAATTTAATTACCTTCCATGGGAAATTTATCAAACTCAATTAGCTGCCTTACTTATTTTTTTATCACCATCCGATAGAACTCCATTTATTTTAATGCATACGTTTCGCGGAACGTATCCTTCGCGTAAAAAGCGACTTGAGTGTATTTGTAACCGTCGTTTAGTTTACTTTATCAACACTTTATTTATTTTCAACATACTGAACCCATTACTAATATTTTATAAAAGTTTTGTTCTTCCAATGTTGGGCAACGGGAGGGGGTACAAAAAACAGTTAGATTTTTCGAACCGGAAAAAAAGTTGAAAGTTGCATCTGAGACACTACCACCATATTAACGTAGTAGCAAAGTTTATTTTTTTATAGTTGGGACTTAGGAGCTTGTCTATTCAAATTATTTTTATGAAAACAAAAAACTATGTTAATTTTACCCAAGAAGATTAATGAATTTATCCTTATTTCATAAAGGGAAGTCTCAATTTCCAATATTAAGCAACGAGGAAACATTGATTTAATAAATTGTTGAAATTTAGTATCCAGCACTTTTATATTGAAATATCTTATAGACCATTTTACGAACTGAGAACATTGCTGCTATTAATATTGCTTTCCCGTATGACACTATGCGTTATTTAACATTCCAACACGGGAAAATATAATATCAATATCAGCCAATTACCGGCTTCCCAGTCATCTTTTGTGCTCTATTGGCATAAAAAAATTATTAACCGAAAACAACAATGAAATAACAAAAGTAATAAATTATATAGAAGATTACAGTTTTCACTGAATTTTCCTAAAGTTAATACTCTGGGACAACAATAAGATCAGACATATGTAAAGATTCCAAGTTGACAATACTTTACCGAATTACAATGCAATCAATAAATGATGCCATGCAAAGCTAATAAGATGTCCCTAGAAATACCATCTTTCAGCAAAATTATAAAATAGTGCAAGTATTAGCCTTGTCAGAACCATACGTACCACAAACCCGACCAAGAGACTAGGTGTGAATGTCATATTCACAATTTTCTAATTTTGATGTAAGTGCCCTGGAAATTTTATAAAAGACGCTTTACTATATTAAAGAGACGATTATAATCATGAATTAATGCCATTCACTAAATTGCGATACTACAGAAGAACAAGCCTTAGGCTGAAAATCCCACGGTTAAAAAAATGCAATATTCGTTCTCAAAAAATATTTGGTGTCCATATTTTGAAAAAATCTGGACTACTCTGGGAACTAATAGTGGTAGTCGTTGAATTAGGAGATGATGTTCGAGGTCTTATTTTTATTATTATCATTTCTTTCAAACGTAACACTTGTCAGTGTCGGCTAAATTTTTTTTGATGTTTGAAATAATAATTAATAATACCGAATTCGCTATTCGATGGTAAGCTGTGAGTATTTGTTCAAGTGTTATCTTGAATGTTCTTGACGGGCCGAACCGAAAGCTTTAGTCGGATACTTGCTGTTTACTGATCCTCTTTCCGACGTTCACTTCTGATCTTATTCTTTGCTACTTTTTCTCACATCAGTTAAACTCTCACGCAGACTTTACGCTATCAAGTGCTTTTTCAGATCAAGGCGGCATCCGTTGATCGCCTGTATCATCTTCACTTCTCAAAGCATCAGTACTGTTCGGACCCCGCAACATGACGAATGAGAGTAGCGCTGCAGTGTAAAGTCGATGGAAGCGGCTTAGTGCACTACATAAAAACTTCCAGCAGGTTTATCAATGATGTTTCTTCATCCATTACCAAATACGGTAGGCAAATATAATTGTTTCTTCTTGAGGTTTGTCGGAACTTTGAAAGTATTTGCTTGCGGCATTATTTAGATTCCAGTGCAACACTAATCACTATTTTTCTATGGAGGAAAGTGGGGCAAAAAAGTATATAGTAGTTTTGAACCCAGCTTTAATACACAATCTGTGATGCAATTGTAACTGCAGATTTTTAGTTTCATGCATGTAAAAAATTTGTTGTTATTATGCACTATACTATAAATCTTCGTCTTCAGACTTTGAGCTTCTACTGTAAGAAAACAAATTTCTCAACCAAATGTTGGAGTGTAGGCCAATTATCGGGCTTGCGCTATAAAATCCTATAGACTCTAACAATCGCTCCCAGTCGAGATTCTTAACTTAGCTAGTCGTGCTGTTTTAATTAAACATTCAATACAAAGTAACAGAATATAAGTTTCAATGCATGATGTGCACTATTTGCACTATTTAATGATTCCTTTGAGGCCACATAAATCAACAAACGGGTGTTTCAGCCTATTTTAACGCTTTGTTAATTCGTTTAGAATGAAACTGGTACAATCACGCGCTTTTTTATAACGTGAAAAGGCATAATTTTACTAGGGTGGTGTCTTTGGAGATGGTTATTAAAAATGCATTTTATTGTTTGCATCATTAAGTTGCTCACGTTTTCACACATTGGGGTAATATCAAGGGGTATTTATTTATTTCTTTAATTGTCTAGAAAAATCGGGGAGCAGAAAAAATGTGTAAGATAAAAGTCGAAATTTTTAGCAAAAAACACAATACAATTTTCGCTGATCCTATATTGTTATTTAATATTAGCTGATAGCTCGATCTTAATAGCCTCGCAGCCACTTGTAAATTTAACATTGTTACGAAAATTCTCATGCAGCAAAAAACAAAATTCTTTTTCTTGTTTGAATGTGTTTACTCTTAGTCAGCTCCCACGCCTGTTATCCTTCAGTCACATGTAAATCTGTCTTCTGTCTTCGGTAATCCCTAATTTTTACGTTTTTGAACCACCCCCTTGTCAATGGCCAACCTTTCGAAATCCTCTATTGTTGTCCAGCCACTTGTACAAGTGCTGTCGTGCCAAGTGCCAGAGAACACACCCCTTTATCCATTTCTTCCCGCTTATAAGAGACCGCCTCCCCCTTTGATTAACTCTTCCTGTGCTGATTCTACTATGTCAAAAAACTTGTGTGAAAAGCTTGATGTAAAGCCGTTCAGGTATTCAGGAGTTATGGCGGAACATACATTCATACTCATGTTCTTCATTCCTCACACCCTTAGTCAGCTTCTCCAACTATCACAATCTCGTCCTCCACTTGTTGGCACTAGAGAAAACTATAGTGAAAGAATGGCCAAAGTAACTCAGTAGCTCGCGAGAACTTATCATCATGAAACCAGTGACTCTAGTTTTGCTGGAGTTTCCATAATCAATGAGTGTCGTTGGTTTATTGATGCGAGTTATTGAGTGGCTATTCTCTCATTTCGGATTCTCTAGTCGGCTCTCTTCTATCACGCAACCAATTAAATATCTGCTGACTCTCTGAAGATCCCTATAACGAAAGAGAATCAAATCTTCTTTTTCATGTAACCCTCCTCGTACCCCCTAAGTCTCCACCAACCAAGTCAGTAGGATCGTTTAACTGGCCCCGTAATTTCCCTGTACTCTAACAGCCGGCTGCGACGTCTGCCGATAAAAAAGGGTAATGTCTAATGACGGTTTAAGCCCACGGCTTGGCTTTTTCTCCCTTGTTAAAGACTGTCTCTTTTTTTCAATCCCCTGCGCAGATTCTATTATGTCAAAAACATGTGTGTTAAGTTTGATGAAGATCTGTTCAGCTATTCTGGAGTTATGGCGGAACATACATTCATACTCATGTTCCTTCCCCCCCCCCCCATGTTGGTTGCTTCCAAGTCAGTTCCGTCTTCTGTCATGTAGCCAATTACGCATCTGTTTCCTCTCTGAAAATCCGTATAACGGAAGCCCTTTTACCCTTTTACTTATTTCTACCCTACAACCCCTTGTTAGGAACCATCTCCCTTTTTGTCAACTTGCCTGCGCTGATTCTTTTACGCCAATCTCTGCTACTGGACTAGTTCGCTGTACTCTACTGCGCTCCTTAGAAGAGTTGGAGCTGCGCACCGAACTACAAGTAATCCAGAAAGCGGTGGTTCTTGGTACCTGCAACATTGTACGGAGGTTCCTGAACCACCATAACTGATCCAACCGAAGCAAACATTCAAACACCAAAAAAATTAATAACTGATGAATGAGACCTCAGAGCCTAACCCCTTTGGCAAAACGGATAGCTCGGGGTAGGTGAAAGTTTCCAGCGTTATTGCTGAGAAGTGAAAAATTCTGATAATAATAATTACTATATATAGTTTCCTTGTGTCTGACTGTAACGCTAGATCCAAGCAAGCTGTTAAAAAAATTTCTGGACTCTAACACACGTTGTGAAGGTAACAACGATTTCAGCAGTGGGTGGGTGGGCGAAATCGGCAATTTGATGGGATGCCACATAATGCGATACTGATTTCAACAAGTCCTACGGGGGAACAAAAAAAATTTGGTTTTAAAACAATAATTGAAGCAAATCATAATTGATAATCAGAAGCTACCAAAGTAGCGCATACTCTTATTTATAACTATATTTATCTACTTCTTCCGTAGTCCCTTACGATAATGGTAGCTAAACCGTTTCCCGAGTCAGGTGTGGGATGATATCTGAATCACACATAGGTGATGCAGCGTGTTTTCTTAAACAGTAAGATGTTTTATCAAGGACACATTCAAACTTTGGTTGTAAAAAAACTAGAATTCATCAAAATGTGGTTTATGTGAAACGTGTTGTTCCATGATTTAGTTGCAAAGCTGATATACAAACGCGACCAGAAATATCGCAATATAAAGTAACATAAGTATTGAAGTCTGCAAATTTAAGTTCTAACTTTAAGAATATAGTAGAAGTGGCATTAGAATCTACTGTACTGCAAAGTATTTTAAAATATTTTAATTTTTTTAAGGGACTGAAACGCAAAAAAACCGTTGAAATCTCCAATATCCAAGACTTGGTGTTGCATTGACTCGATCTCAAGCAAATAATTAGTCCAAGATTTTGTCCGGTTAGCGAAGGGTGTTTTTGTAGTTGTGGTCCAACGAGTGGTAGCGGATTAGACAGCAAGCGTCTGTCCGGTATAATGCAATTGATATTTTCTGCAATCATAGTTTTGGCGAAACCGAATCTAAATTTTGTCTTGGTTCTAAAATTGTGTACTTTTTTGAAATGATCTCCCTCGAAGCATGGCTCTCACAATTGGTAGATCTTTGCCCTTTTATCTAAGTCCCATTTGCCACGTTTGTAGATTACACGTGTTCCGAATTATAGTAGTCTATTGACCATTTAGCAAATTTTACAAGAGACGCAATTGTCTAAAAAACTCTATAAAAAATTCTATTCAATTATTTTCACCAAACCAACTGTTCTGATGGGGTGGGTATAGAGGAATTCAACATGAGAATACATAAAATTCTCAACTTTTGTTGAAATATGCGATTTATTCATACCAATGTACATAGACAACTATGATTTCATATACAGTAAAGATTTGTATAACGCGGTGGTGGTGCTGTACGCCCATCGCGATATCTCAGCTGTCCATTAACCAATAAAGTTTATTTTCAGTAGTTGACTAGGCTATACCACATGCTAACAATGTACCAAAAATCAACTTTATTGGTTAATGGACAGCAGAGATATCGCGATGGGCGTACAGCACCACCCACCGCGTTATTCAAATCTTTGCTGTAAAATTTAGCTGAAATCTCCAAAACATTCCGCAACATAGGGGTTTCTATCCATGGGATTTGTAAATATAAAAAAAACCCATAAAATGGATTCTGCTGAAATAGTATGAAGACTGGGACACGATATACCATCGTGTTCTGACGTCATTTTGGAATTAAAGATGGCGACTACCGGTTTTCTGAAAATGACCGCTGGAAATATTGCAAAATCCTCATAATATGGGTATCAGATGAAAGGGTTTAAAAGGCAGAAGTCGAATATTATGTTCAAATGAAGATTTGAAATCAAAAATAGTCGAATATCGATTATTAATAAGTCGCAAGTACATAGACCACAATAATGCGGAACAGAATGGTCATTCTATTCCAAACCAAAGATTCAACATGAAAAAGCAGGTTAGAAACCTAATTTTTTGTAATTTTACTGTTTGTAGAGAACATCTATGCAAAAAGATACGATTTATGTAAAACTCTCAATTTTGATAAAAATGGTCAATGACCACTATAATTCAGAACGGCTCAATTAATAGAAGGTTGCCAATTCTAAAGCTGTTTCATTAATAATTTTTAACACGTGCTTTTTAATTGTAAACCATATTACATTTTCAAATGTCTTGGTATCGTGGTTAGCCACGACGGGTCCACCTAGTAATAATAATAATATGTACAGCCCGGACTCGATTATCCGGGTGCTCATTTTTATTTTCAGCCCGGATAATCGAATCATTTTTGGTACAAAATTTTTTTTGGTATGTCAAGTTTTTTGACTTTTAGGTATCAGAAATGTTTTATTTATTATTGATCTATCTTCCCAAAAGTCAGAAAAATCCTTTCTTACGATTTTTTCCACTGATAATTTTTTTTGTACAATATTATTTTTTGTATGTTATGTTTTTCAATATTTATGTATTATAAATGTTTTTTTTATTATTGATCAATCTCCCTTAAAGTCATAAAATTACTTTTTTGCAATTTTTTAACTGATGGTTACGATGATGATAATGATGATGATGGTAATGATGATTTTTAAGTAAAAAAATTGATTTCATCATCGCAGGATTTATTTTTGGTTTTTTTGCCGATAAAAGGGATATAAGAAAGGAATTTTGTAGCTTTAGGAAGGTTAATCAATGCTTGTCTAGTTGGAATCACCATGTAGCATGAAATTTATAACATTTGGGTTTAAAATAAATCAGTGAAAAAAAATTTTTTTTTCGCCCGGATAATCGGAGTCTAAAAACCCGGATAATCGAATCCCCGGATAATCGAATCCCCGGTTAATCGAATCCCCGGTTAATCGAATCCCCGGATAATCGAATCCGGCCTGTAATAATAATATTAATAATAATAATAATAATTGAAATACAGGAAAAGTGATAAAACATTTAAATCGTCGTTTACCCCACTTGCTGTCACTCGCAATCAGACAACTACAGTAATGTTCCGATTTTGTCAGCACCCGATTTTGTCTACCCCCGATTTTATCAGCTTTTTATCCGGATTTTGTCAGCCAATAAATTTTGTTTAACTTTTGTGCTTGATGACATGATTTATAATACTTTTCAGCCTACTTGAAACTATTCTGATTCTCTGAGGAGAGTTTTTGAATAAAATGATGCCTTCTTACGAGTAATTCGGGGTCAAAAGTAGGGTACTTTTATAGTAAAAGTACTATAGTTCCTTAACAAGCAGAGATAGAGGTATACTATATTCAGCCATGTTGTGTATTTTTACTATTTGTATAACTTTGAAGAACAAGTAAATTTATTCAATATCTCCAAAAACAGCTAAAACAGAAAAACTGATTTAAACGATTTTTCATTTATGAGAAATAAGATTATTCTATCTTTGCTAAAGAGAAAAAAGGTTACTGTCTTCAGCAAAATTTCTTGTAATAATATGCTATAAAACTTTTGCAGAACACATCAATGTGTTATATTGAAACTGAAGAAAAATAAATTTTTTATTGCACTTTTAGGGAGATTAAACAAAATTTGAATTCTGCTGGACGATAGAATTTTTAATTTTAAGAAACTCTTACAAAGGTTTCATATACCAAAAACCAAGTTTGCCCGCTCAAAGGTAATGCGCACCCAAAAAGGTTCGGGCCCAGTGTGCTGTGCCCAATTGACCAATTGAGGGTTAAAATTTAATTTTTAGTAGAAGTCTTCGATATCTTAGGTCTTAAGTCTTGAATTATGAAATAAATTTCGAAAAAAAAATTTCCCGATTTTGTCAGTTTTCCCATTTTGTCAGCCCAAAATTCAAAATGCGGCTGACGAAATCGGAACATTACTGTATACGAAGAAAAGTAATTAATTTAACCCATAGTTACTTGCGCTGATAAATTTTGAACAACGCCTGTGAAACGTTAACTTTATCTCGTTATATCTTGGGATTCTGACAATAAAGAAGGTTGTTTTTAGTAAAGTTGATCAGCAGACCAAGATCTTTCAATCGGTGGACAAAGATTCATAAGTTTTTGTTTCCAAGTGGCATTAGTATTTAAGTGAGTTCTGTTCTCTTTTAGCATGCCTATGAACCGAAGTTGGCGCAAGTAACGAAAGTTTAAGCGTGTATACTGGTGTAGAGGATTGAAATGCTAATGAGTTGATTTTCCCGTATAAATTAACACAAATTTCAAAAAAAAAATTGCCCATATTGGATCACTCATGCAAACAAAAAAGCAAACGGATACAGTGATAAGTTTCATACAACATTATTTTTTATAACCCAATGAAAATATAATCTAAAATATCAACACACATGTTTGACTTTTAACCTCTATTTTTCACCATTTTCTAATAACCTGCTAAAATTGACATTGGTAATTGGGTAAAAATCTTCGCAGTAGGTGGACAAATTGTGATATGCATCAGCATTTATAATTACGATAAAATAATTGGCGAACGTACGCAACAGTAGCCTAACAGCTCTCAAACTTCGAGGCAGCTGATGTGTCTTCTTCGTTATTTGATTTTTCTGTTCTTGCTGTTCATCCACCCATATTCAATAGCTTTTGCAGACAGGGTGTCTGAGGCTGCTGAGGAAGAGATATAAATAATGATTCAATAAGACACGTTTGAAACATCAATAAATATACAGAGGGAGAATTTTGTAGCTTACAATAAAACCCAATATTCGGATACTAGGAAATCTGTACCCACAATTTGTAAGCCAAAAGTTGAATACTCACATCACTTACATAACCAAGTAGCTAAAATAGCCAAAATCAATTATTTTTCTATTAGGAATGTATGTAACCTGCATTTGTAATAAGGATTTTTAGATTACCCTTCCTTTGCGATCGCCAAGAAAATATATCTTTGTGCTTTGTGAAGATGTGAACATATATAATTTTTTAAATATAGTGAGATATATAGGACGAAGGTGTTATTCTATTAGTCAGGAAAATTGGAAAAGAAAAGTCCTCTTAATAACACCGCAAAATAATTGGCCAGCGGTGAAACACGTGTCGGAACAAATAACGTGTCGCTACCGGAAGAGTGCCCACTGGGCGACACAATGCTACTTCTCCCTTAGTGTTCCCAAATTATATTAGGGTGTTCTACAGACAATCGGATAATGATGAACTAATACAAAATAATCTACCCGTGCGATTGCTACGACGCATCGGCCACGAACAGTGCGTAAGTGGAGGTAAACTATCCCCTGTGGCATTTATGTTGCTTGATCTAAACGGATTGCCATAAAGCCACTCTAATCGACATTAACCGAGTTTATATATTAGGGGAAGTAGTCGGCGAAAATTCAGAAGACAAAACGCAAGCAGGCGTACTCTAATACATTTTATAATCTGCGTAAGTGAATGTGTTTGAGCCAGTCTATGTAACAATGTAAGAGTTTAAAATTGACAGTGTAATATTGTTTTTATTGGTGACTGACTATACGAACAAATTACGTATATTCAGCATAATGTAACCAATATCCCTTAACTTTAAATTAATTTACCACGTACCTAATCTTAAAGTCCGAAAAAGAGCTTAAAAGGAGAGAGCTTTGTTGCTTCATGTATCTTTGCAACATTCCATCATCCCGAATTCTATATTATTCTTAATTCGGCCTCTTAACCATTTCAAGTCTATTAGTGTTTCAGTTTAAATTATGTGGGGAAATTACCACACCTATTCTGTATTTCGAACGGATGTTTTTGCTTTTGCTGGCGGAATGAAGAATACCATCCAGTTTTGATCGAAAAATTAACCTGTTCGAAAGGGGGGCTCCGTAGCCGCAAGGTTACCGAGTCTGCTTTGACAAGCGAGTGATCATGGGTTCGAATCTTAGTAGAATCAAGCCATTCGATGTCAAGTGACTTTAGCATGGGTTTATTCTCGGCCCCTCCATTTACCCTTCCTTCGTGCTGAAGTTTATATTTACCCTCTGAAGCATCTTGACAGTGCAAATGTCCCTCATATAGTTAAGTGTACTGGTCAGAGGTACGAAGGCGAGGACTCGCCAGGGACGACTGTAATATGGGATAGTGCTGGCAGCGAGGAATAAGTGGATAAAGTAGATCAAGCTTTGAAGGAAGGGTAAACCCCAATACACGCAAGCACTCATAAAAAATTCAATAAGCATATCGCTCACTCAATAGCGATTATAGCAAAAAGAAATGCAGTGCAGGTCATACGGGTGTTTGGCGATATTATAATAGATCAACTATACTGGTCGCAGTAATGAGTCTACACTTAGAAAAAAAACCTATTCGAAATACAAAATAGGTGTGTAAAACTCGCTTGCTAACTGCTGTTCATTTTGACGTAGGACTACGTCTTTGGTTACTATACTGGGACCGGGTAGCACTTTGGGAAAACGAAAATAGAAGTGTAACGTTTGAATGAAAGATTTCAGATGGCAAGAACTACTAAACTACTGAACGGAACTAAACAATTTATATGTCGTTGGATAGATAAAAAGATCAGTAATTTTATGGACGGGCAAGTGAGCAATTTTATTAGGGGCGTAAGAGGGGGGCAAATTTGGCATGTGGGGGTTTCTAGAGGTAAGAATTTTTTCTATGGTATACTAAGACCCCTTTTCCTTCTAAGAGGGGGGGCTTCCATACAAATGAAATACTAGTTTTTTCATAACTCTAGAAACAATCAAGCAAATGGAACTAAATTTGACGTGTGCCATATTTTCTGCTATGTAACAAGCGGTAAGCTGTGAAAGTAAACTAGTAAAACCTTCTCGGAGCAAAATACAGTGAATCGACGCCGCTAGCTTACGTGCCTATTACCATTCATGTCTAACGAGAAGGACATTTGAATGGCACGTCATATTTGCGATGAACGTGCTTCGGCTTTAATGTTATTTGTAACTAATGGCCTTTTTAAAGACCACAGGCGAGTTAAAGTAAGATTGTTGAAACATGTCAAGCTACGCATAATCATATATAATAACGTAATCTGTGGGCTGGTCATTCATTACTATTTCTACCTTTATGATGCACACAAGTAATTTTTGAAAGAATTCTCTGTCTCAATGATTGCAGGCATACTTATGAACCCCCGTTCACGTATTTTCAAAGCAACCATTGCATTCAATGAAGAATTGAATCTGAAAATTTCGCACTTCTCTTTTAAACATTCACTTAAACAATGGCAATCACAGATTCTTATAAACATACATATGCAAGAAATGCAGTTTCCATTATTTTTTTATCTAATGATCTGATATAGTCCTACGTCACCCTGCCGTAGAACCCTTAGGGCTGTATACCATGTAGTTTTTTAAAGATTGTTTTATAGGAGCCTGAACCACTGCGACTATTAGTTAGATCTATTGTGGTAACTTTTTTTAAGATAGTTTTAATTATGCCCTAAAATCTGCGGAAGAGCTATTTATGCACACCCTTTCTAATACTTTTTGAAAGATCTTTGTAATTTGAATACAAATGTTAGAGTTTCTAGTAAAACTGTAACAAAATCAAATGCTCATTTTGAACAATTCTTTTTAATATAATTTTTTTTCAGCCGTTCTCAAGTTAGGCTTATGCAATTATTTTTAAAACTAATTAAAAGTTATTACGCTGAGCGTCTTAGTAGAATCCAAAATTAACGCGTATTTTTAAAAGTTTATGTCATTCCCCCTTCAAAAATGTTCGAAATGTGAAGTAGCAAAAAAGTAAAGTGTAATATTATTACATTGCATTCTGTAGTGATAAGCACATTTTACAGTATAACGCGTGCAAATCTCTAAGATACCCAATATGTAAAAATTAAAGTAATTATCCCGTTAGTCTTGATTAACTTTGTTCCACCAACTAAGTTTTCTGATTCCTGCTACAGGGAGCAGCCGACTATTGTGCTTAACCTTTACGTTCCCGACGTCAAAAATTAGGATGCTTGCAATAAGACTTTTGACTGTTAGCTTTAAATTTTGTGCCACTTTACTTCAACAAGCTTTAAAAGAATTGGATTGAGGCTCATTAAACAATATAGGGTAGAGGATCCATATTTCGCCAGGAGACATATTTCGCCAGTTGATGAATCCAAAGCCTTTTTGCATATTTTTGGTAGACTTAAAAGAAAATATTTGACGAATTAGTAAAATTGAGGACATCAATTTCCGCTTTTGAAATTTGGTACCGCTTTTGACGGAGATATTCGGAATCGTAGTGGGATTATTTTTTCCCGTTATAAATAGGTGCCAGATCAAATAAAAATAGAAACTTGACTGAGACACTGCATAAAAGTTAACAGTTCCATTATCGCACAATAGCAATGGCTATTACCATTACAGCATCATGTAGAGTATTGGACAACTGGTTATTTTAAATTTTTTCTGGAAATATGGCAAATTTAACAGATTTTTTCAAAAGCATAGATATTTGGATGTATTTTGGGCCAACATATTTATCCAAACTAAGCAACTCACTAAAGAATCTATAATAAGAAAATGGCCTAGGTGCTCAATAACTCGCGAAGTTAATCCAAAGACACTCGTTGACGATGGAAGTTTCAACAAAACTGTCATCACAGAATATCGCTGGTTAAAGGGAAAAAGAGTCGTCCTAAATTTTGTGAATTTTAGAAGCAGTTTTGCCTTTAGCAATGTATTCACTGTATTTTTCACCTAAAATGAAAAACATAAAATTCATTTTCATTAACAGAATTGTTGTGTTAATCGAAATTCATAGAATCAATGACAACTTATTTCTCCTTAATGATGACAAGTATTCGCGAGTTACTGAGTTATGTTAGCCATTCTCTTAATTGAGTGTCACTACAATTCACACAGAGTAATGTAACTCATGTACACTCAAATTTACTGTCTGGTTTTTTTCAGATTCTTAAAGATTGAGCTCAAAACAAAATGCGCAGTGATTAGCATTTAAAGCTCAGCAATATCAGCTAAACAATCAGTGAAATTCCTTGGCCTCACGAACAATACAACTTGATTTAAGGTTGAACAGACTTTGTTGGATTTTTTTTTTATTTTAAACCAACACAATTCAATGAACGCCTTTCATCTACAAATTAATCTACTTTTCTATTATTATACATTTTGAGAACAAACCCAGCGTTCAACACTCGCAGTTATACTCTTCCGGTTTTTTCTTTTCAAATCATTCATCGGTGGAGCCCGGAGTCCAGCGAAAAATAAAAAGGAAGGTGCTCCTTTGTCTGCATTATAAACATGCTGACTCTTTTTCAGTGTTGTGTGGCTGATGTCGAGTACATTCTTCTTGTCTGTTGATTAACGTTTTTGGAATCCGTCAGTGTTTATTTTCCAAGTGCATTTCGATTTCTCTGTCTCACTCCATCATAAGCTCTCACACACCTTTTCCATCAGAAGGTGCAAAATGCACCCACTCATTGTTACTTCTTTTACCAGACCGCGTCAGCTACAGCTTAACTGAATATTCTTACAATACGATGATCGGTAGATATTTCGCCTCTGCATTCCGCCTCCAGCCTATTCTCCATTACTCTAAGCGACTGGCTCAAGGCTTTGATATCAAGACCGGTCCGATATATGTCGGATGGGGCTTATACACAGCAACCTTGTTATTTGAACAAAGTCAGGTCAGTCAAGTAAAACCGACGACGGTAACCGTGGTAATCCTAAATATGCAAAATCATCCGATGGTAGGGTATGTGTAATTATAATTGAATGAATTAACAGTCATGGCCTTTCTTCAATTCATCATACTGCTTCCCGTGCAGGAAATGTTATAGTAATGCAAACAAGTCAGTTAACACATGTTTACATGGTTTGAAAAAAGTAATTTGATAAAGATTCTTTTATGTTAGCTCCTCGTTAACGGCGCTTACCAAATGAAATCATCATTTGTGCTTGGCTGCTTATAGCGCTATGAGCGAAAACCGACTTCTAAATACCATGACTTACCATAATCCGGCGGCAAATTGATCACGTTTTTTTCAAAACTAGTACTGATGCAAAAGTCAATAACTGTAATGAAAATCTCTGTTGAAAAATTTTATCTCAGAAAGATTTCGAAACGATGGTTTCTGTAAATACTTCTGTATTAGTTTGAATTTTTGACGAAGGACTACGTCTTTGTTTACTATACTGGGACTGGGTAGCACTTTGGGAAAACGAAAATAGAAGCATAACGTTTGAATGAAAGATTTCAAATGCTAATAACTACTAAAATACTGAACGAAACTGAACAATTTATACGTCGTTGGATAGATAAAATGACCAGCAATTTTATAGGGGGTAAGAGAGCAAAGTTAAGGACAGCGTAAGAGGAGGGGGGGGTCCTATACAAATGAAACACAAATTTCCTCAAAACTCGAGAACTACTCAAGCAAATGGAACCAAATTGGGCATGTGAGGATTTCAGAAGGTAGGATTTTTTTCTACGGTGTACTGAGACCTCATCCCCCTTTAAGAAGGGAAACTCCCATACAAATGAAATACAAATTTCCTCAAAACTCTAGAACTAATCAAGCGAATGGAACCAAATTTGGAATGCAGGGGTTTCAGAAGGCAAGAATTTTTTCTATGTAAATTGAGACCCCTTCCCTCTTTAGGAGAGGAGGCTCCCATACAAATAATATACAAATTTCCTCATAACTCGAATACTAATCAAGCAAATGGAACCAAATTTGGTATATGGAGGTTTTTGGAGGCCTGAATTTATTCATTTTATGATGGTTTGAGACCCCTCACCCCTGTGGTAGGAGGATAAGGACTCTCATACAAATAAAACAGAAATTCGTCATTCATTACCATTTCAACATTTATGATGCACACAAGTGATTTTTAAAAGAAATCTCTATGTCTCAAAGGTTGCAGGCGTTGTACTTATGAATTCCCATCTACGAATTTTCAAAGCCACCATTGCATTAATAAAAAATTAATTCTGAATATTTCGCTCTTCTCTTTTAAACATTGACTTAAACAATGGCACACACTGATTCTTATAAACATATATATGCCAGAAATGCAGTTTACAGTTGTCGGTTGTGCAGTTTATCGGTATTTAAAACTGCATATTTCAACTCATATTATACTGGATATGAAGCAGTAATTAATGAACTACAAAGAAAACATAGTTCTCAACATAATCAATATACAGAACGTTTAATAATTAGCACATTGAAGTGTACACATATTAAAACATGGTGGAAAAAGCGGTATCTCTGTGATGGTGTCCCGTTACGAAATGTAACTTGTTATATCTACCTAAATAACAATCTAAATCAAAAAGTAAATACTACGTTAAAAAGTACATTTAACAGACATAATTTAAAACCAGATTAATTTAATTCCAGATAAGCACCAATCCATGGTACCGCAATTCATGTTTTTTTCGAATGATCAAGGAACCGTAGCTACGCGTATGGGAGGGGGGAAGAGGTTCCCATATATAATCAAAATTGTAAATATTAGTATAAAATGCAATGTTCAGAATGTAAAAAAAATCCTAATCGATTCACCTATCGATCAAAAAATTTTGAAATAGGGCAAAAATATAGTGTAAAAGATACTATGTCCCCTAAACATATTCTAAGTTTTTGTAAAAGTATATTTTTTGTACACAATAATAATTTTTTACCATCCATATAATATAATCACAAAAAAGATAGACTATATTTTAATACATAATATATTTCTCCAAAGACACTTGTAAAATTACACATTTTCATGCTATGAAAAAAACGTGTGTGATTTTGATAGATTAGCTCACTGTGGCACAGTCACCACCGCTATTGATAACCGGTTATAGCGCCATGTAATGTTTTTTAAGATACCGCGAGACCCACCTAGTAGAAAACAACGTGCATCAACCTATCTTCTTTGGTTACGTTAATTCTCTAACAATAGTGAAGAAAACCTATTACTCAAATAGTCAAGTATCGTGCCACTAATTATCATACCAAAACAAATGACATATTCAACATGCATCGACTGTTTTCAGCCAGTCATGCTGAAGCCACTTCTTAAATCGTTGGAAAAAGCATTTATTCTTCTCATATGCTAAACGTGAGTAGCAATTCGGTGTGGTCTCGACATTTGCTTATACTTGCTAATAAATGTACATATTCATACACGTATATGTAGAATGTATACATTTTATTCTTCACCTTTGAAAGCAATAATTTACGATTCACGAAAAACGGCATCGTTTGAAATCACCACAACGTGCCGTCGAAAATATGTACCCTTTTTTAGCAAATACAAATATACTTTCTTCTAACACTACCACGGTGCTCCAAAGAGCGTTATTATCAAAAAAAATTCTCTGTAAAATCCGAGTATACCAGTCGATTTGTATTACTTGTCACCATCTTCGGTCAAAATTTAAAAAAAATCGTAGGTATTTTTGGAGAAACGGCCATTTAAAGTCAAAAAGGCGAAAATCTCGTAGAAAAGACAAAATGCATATACAATTGTGCTTATTTTATCACACAATGATTTGAAGAATTTGATAAGAAGAACATAGTAAGCCTTTTTCTGCACTACAACAAAAGTTAATTGAGATAGAGTAAGGTGGTGCAAAAGTCCGATTCAATGATTTATCAGTGCCAATTCCGCATAATTTGACAACATTGATATGGATGGGTAAATACTTTGACAGCTTAAAGTCCATCGTACACCTACATTTACTATTTACGAATCATAATTGCTGAGTTAAATGGAAATGTTCAATTAGTGCAGTTTGGATGTTTTATTTCGTTATACGAGAAAGGCAATATAAACATAGTTGAAGCAGTATGTCACATTACTCAAACATCTCTTTTGAAAATGCGGTGAGAAAAATTTACAATATATATTTCGATTTTCAATAATTTAATCAAATCCCGCCAAGCACCAAATGGGACAAAAGTGCAATTCATGGACAAGGCAAAAGCACCTAAATAATTATATGCATTTGTAAGCTCTGTATTACAGATATCAGAAATACCGAAACAATGCTTGTTAAAACACGGTTACTAAAAGTTTCCGTCTGACGGAAGCTGCAGTACGCCAACAAAAAATAACAGAGGCGAAAATTGACAATATTCCTATCTGGAACTTATCGCAGATTGAAGATATTCCGTTGCTAGCTACTACTGCACTAATTTCATAAATTCAAACTTCGAACTTTTGCCTCGCGATCAACGCACTTTTTCCGTGCTAATTTGGAATTTTAATACTATTACTCCAGATGATTTATAGCTGAATGTGAAGATGTTGAGTTGTTTCATCAATATTAAATATAGTTTACTGTTGTACTTCATTTAATGAAAAAAAGAACTTCAAAAGTCGCACTTATGCCCCACCCAAGCATGGAAAAATGCATTCATTCACATTATTTTTTGACGTAGGACTACGTCTTACTTTAATAGGGTGGCACGTTGGAGAAGCAAAAATGACCGCGACACGACAAAGTGATAGATTTTGAACGCTTATAGCTCAGCCAATTCTGAATATATTTTTATGGTTTGCATACCATTCGAATCACAAAATATCAGCCTTTTGTATAGTTTTTATTAGAAGATTGTATTTTGTATGTAACTTCTGGAATTCCCACATAAAGTTGAACAATTTTTCCAAATTCCCTGCAGTATTCGTTCAATCGTCGCCATAGTTACCATATGAAATTGTTATTAATAACATACAATTAATTTAAGTGAGAAGTGAGTGATTTTGTGCATCTGATTCTACAATTTCTCAATTGCTTCAAGCAAAATATATGCGTAAATACCGCAAGCAAGTCCGTGAGCAGGCATTATTAACTGGACCAGCAAGAGGCCAGCGTTGACGGTGGCAGAGCACTGTAAATTCTACCATTTGAGAAGAAAAGGAAATCGTAGTGATTCAATTGTATTCTGAAGTGGGAAATACATCGTTAGATGGTGCATCGCACGAAATAGCTGGTCCCTCCAACGTTGAAGTGTTGCGTGAGGTGACCGCTCCGGCGCACGTAGAGGCCAGCGTATCGCCTAACGTAACAGGTGAGTCCTATAGAAGCCGAAAAGATGTAAAAATGTAGGGTACGGGATCAGTCATCAAACATTTTCGGCTTGTTTATGGCTTTACCATTCCATGCTTTCAACTTGCCGGATAGAATATTATAAAAAATAATGTAGGTTCAAAATATTAATATGTAAAATACTTGCAACCTGTGCTTTATTATCATTATCGATGTAAAAGACACTGGGTTTTTGTCTCACTTTGAGTAAGAGTATGTAACTTACTCAAGGTGGCTTTTCCCAGTCCAATCTAATTTCATTAAGACGTAAAGTCGGATGAATTGAATTAAATAAATAATAATAAATAATAAATTGCTCAAATTTGAAAACGACTCCATTGGAAAGGTCTTGCGGGTCAAATCGAGGCCCGCTGTGTACTCTAAGCATGTCGTTCTGCAGCCCGATTGGACCTATTGAAAAGCGATCTGCAAATATTAAGCTAAGTAGTAGCATTAAGTGCAAACGTATACAATTTCCTTTAGTAGGTGTGAATGCTCTTACTGTACACAAGAGTCAAGGCGGCACATTTTCTGAAATTGCGTATGAGTATGGCAAGGGACAGGAACAGCAGTTGGTGTACGTGGGAATGTCAAGAGTTACATCGATTGAAGGATTGTACTTGACGAATAACAGAGGCATATTTAAGTTTTACCATGCCAAGGGAACTGCGTCACCGAGAATCCAGGAATTACGGACGGAACTTAGGCGCCTGGAAAACCACAAATTGGTTACTTTAGGTACTGAACTTCTAGAATTTATATCTAACGTAAGCCATTTTGCTGTACTGCTGAGCCTGAATGTACAGAGTCTAAACGCATGCACATTCAGCAGATATTTCAACCGACGCGGTTCTCAGACAGGCAGATATCCTTGCGCTCAGCGAAACATGGATGGATAGTAATGAAGTTATTTCCATATCGACATTAGTGCCAGGAGCTTTTCCTTACCAACCGGTAAGGAGATGACACCATGTACCTGATTTTAACGGCTAGTAAGTTTCTGATTAGCCAAATCAATTTTTTAATAATTCTTACTCTGTAGTGTTAATTCACCACTATCTTAACCAGAGACAATGTGATTTCTTCCCTTGAACCCTTTAAACAATCCAGTTGAAATATTCGGACAAGCGACATCAACTCGATAATGTTGCCGCTGGAAATCAGATTAAGAAAAAGAATGTCATTTATGATTATACCATACATTACTTTAATTCACAGTGTCAAACAGAAAACTTAAATTATTAGCATTATCATGATGTCTGATTTCGACCCCACGCTGCTCTAAATAACGGTTTAGCATGTGCCAGATTGCTTATAATTTACACGATGCGAAGTTCTGCAATATGTAATGTAATGCAATGCTTTTGTAATGCTAACTAGTGCTTTTTCTCTACAGCACAAAGTAGCCAATCCAATCGTTTCAGTCAATTTTAAACTTTCAAAATGGTTCTTTTCAGAACCGTCATAACTGTCAATGAAGAGTATTATGATTTCCATTAGCAATCAATTTTCTCATAAGTGTTTTTAGTAAGTTGTGTCTAGATTGGCAACTAGTGGCATGCAATTGTTCCTAACAGTTGCTGATGTTTCCAAGTAACTATGGCGACGTACCACAAATGTGCAGGTGGTGACAGAAGCAACATTGAGCAAAAACTAGCAACATATCGCATTCCCAACGTAGCCAAAATTGCCCATTCTAAACGCACCTTTACATTAACTTTGCGTAGTCCTACGTTGAATATGCGGTCGTGTCTTATACACAACCCCTCTGATTTTTTTTAAATATATTGCTTGCTTCGAAGTACACTGAAGTCGCTTTTTACGCGGTTTTCGGAATTTACGCGGATGTGCTCAAAACGTCTAAGTTTTTTTTAAGCGAAATTTTGCTTTTTTTACGCGGTTTTCGGAATTTACGCGGTTTTATTTACGCGGTTTTCGGAATTTACGCGGTTTTTTTACGCGGGTTTCGGAATTTACGCGGTTTTGATTTACGCGGGACGTATCCTGCGCGTAAAAAGCGACTTGAGTGTATTGCTTTCTATCATTCTCGCTCGCATGCAAGTTCTCAAACAGAACCCTACAGAGTGAATTCAACGATGAATCGCCGACCCACAGCAGAAAGAATGCAAATGATTCAAACAAGATCGGAACTGTTGTATCGAGGTTCATTTAGAATCACTTGAATCAAAAGATTGTGTTGGAAAGAATCATTTGCGAACCATGATTGCGAATCCAAATGATTGCGTTCAACGATCTTCTTACTGAACGAAATAGAAGAATGCTTGCTGTTGGTAAAGCGCAAACCGCGCAATGCGTAGCTATGCAAGGAATATTCAAAGCAGTTTTTCAACTAAGACACTGACTAAAACTTACATTTTAGCAGATTTTGTAATGATATTGACGAAATAATCCTGCCATTTTTGTGTTATGTTTTAAGTACCGCTCGTCATTAACAGGCTAAATAAAATTAAAAGAAGCAAATTAGTCGTGCGGGCTTTGTGTGACCAATCCAAAAATTGAATTATTTTATTTCATGTTATCATGTTATCGATGTTGGTCACGTATGGCATCGAGCAAAACAATTTTAAAGTGATTTTTGCTGGATAACAGTGATGGTTAGATGTACAGTAGAGATGGTTGGGTATGAAAATTTGAATACCCGAACCCGACCAGTACCCGATTAAGAAAAAAAATAAAAACTCGTACCCGGCCAGAACCAGCAAGTTTATTATTTTTGATACTCGAACCCGACCGAAACCCGTCGGGCACAGGTACGGGCCCGGGTACCCGACCATCTTGGGCCCGGGTACCCGACCATCTTTAGTGTTAAAAGTGGTCAATAGAGATGCCCGACCCGACCCGTACCCGGTTCCAAAAACAAAAATTAAGAACCCGAATCCGCAATTTTTTTTTCAATACCCGAACCCGGCGGGTACGGGTACGGGTGCGGGTTTCGGGCAAATTTTCCGCTACCTGATTATCTCTAATGCACAGTAGACTCTCGGTAAAGTTAATCGATTGGGGATCTTGTCGATAAACTTTTTCGAAATACAGTAGGACTTCGAATTTGGCATGGTTCGATTTTGGCATACCTCGATTTTGGCAACAAAAGTATCCGGCAATACAAAATATTCCTTTTTAAAAATATGCTAAATAGGGTAAAGAACCGGTTTTAAGCAGTCTAAGCGGGTCACTGATTGTTTTACCTTATTACAAGCGATGGTTTGACTAAGTGGGGGATATCAGCATACCAATCTTCTTGCTATCTTTAGTTCTTCAAGCTTTTACCATTGGAAGACACTATTGTTGTGCTAAACTTTTGATTTTCCGCTTTAAAAGTTGGAGCAGTGGAACTCATTTTGATCAGACCGAACATATTTTCACCCTCAAGGTGCTTTTTTAAGCAATCCTGAAATCTGAATTTTTTTACGTCCCCGTAAAAAATCCCGCGAACTTTTCCCCCTATTCAGTAAGTTCGCGTTCCTATCCGCGACCTACTAATCGGCATCTGATGCGTAATCGGCATAGCGTATCAGCATAGATGCATATTCTCTAGTGTTCTTATAGGAAACTGCGAGTTTGACGTCTCACTCGCTGTTCATAAGGATGGTGGGAGAACAAAAGAGGTAAACATAGCAGTACGCACGGTCCGACTCAGAACAGTGTTGTCAAAGCAAATAACATTGAAACACATCGTTGCTTCATTAAATCACTGAAAAAATCTTCGAAAATTATTGAAAAAGCTGTCTTTTCTGTTGTTTTTAATAAAGAAAAATTAATTATGAACATACATTTCTCTTGAAAGTATTGAACCACGTTTTCACCATTGGAGGTGTCAGTTAATTTCAAACCTATAATTCTTATTTCCAGAACCGAAACAGTGTCTTGGCGACACGATAGTTTATCAGTTTTGCTGCAGCTGCTGCTACTGGTGAACAGGTTCCGTCAATTCAGAATTTGTTTTCAGTTTTGTTATAAAATAATAAAACTTTCGGCTAGGGACAAAGCCTTAGATAATAGAAAAAAAGAGAGTGAATAATATGGTATGTGACAATTGAGTGCTTAACTTTTAGAGTGGTTGTAATCAGTGCTGAAAAATGTGATGGATTCGTTAGTAGCGAGGTGGCGATTGTCTTCAGCAGCTGAAAAATGTACGTTTTTGGACAACGATTTTTAATTCATCAAATTTCTTGTCGGAAACCCAGTAAATTGTGTTTGTGTGAATCAAATGTATGGTTAAGTGATTTGTGAAGATGATCCTATCAAAAGATTTTGAAAATATGAACAAAAAGTGCATTTTCGGCTCATTTATTTCCAACTGATTAAAATAGGTGACACTGCTTAACTCGTTCCTTACCCTATCAGGCAGTTTTCGCATACACGCTTTAAATGACGCGAAAATGATGCCCTCAATGTGTACATGAACAAAAGTTTGCTGTTATAGAATGTTTCGAACAATATTTTTATTGCCGTAGGACTACGTCTTACCGCAGGTTGCCAAAAACTTAGTTGCATCGGACGGATAGCTCGCGGCGGACTTTTCAAGCATGAAATGATTGCAATCGTTGATTAGTAATATTTACTCAATTTCTAACGCATTTATTTTCAATTTTTTCATTTCAAAAGGGGTCTCGATTTTGGCACGGTTTCGATTTTGGCAACATAGGCGACACGCATTTGTTGCCAAATTCGAAATCCAACTGTATTAACTTCTCTAAGTAATCCTAAAAGTCATTAAAACTTATCGGAGAGTTCAATTTCGGAAGCAGTTTTTGGGCCCATAAGTGGGGTTCAGTTTATGGAAATGTATTCACTGCATTCTTTTTGCCAATCTGAACACCGCGAATATATTGTCATGAACAGAATTTTGACGTAGGACTACGTCTTACGGCAAGTTTTGAGATAGGGTGTCATTCCAAAAAATCGAAAAATGCGAGCGTCACGAAAAATGAAAGGTTTTGAGCGCTAATAGCTCAGCGGTTTTCCAATCGATTTTCAATATTCTTACACCAATCGATCTGAAAATCTTCTAAGAATTGACCCAAATAAAGAAAAGTATGGATTCTTGATGTTGAACTATTGAAAAATTGAAAATAATGAACCTATGTTGTACCAGAATTCTCGCGTCGTGATTGGTTGGAAGATTCTTTACGATGATCTAAACCTATACCAATTTGATATCTGTGCTTGGGAAGTAAGCCAAAACAAGTGACTAAGCTCCCTCATTTCAACAAGATTTCTTAGCACCGCGGTTCAACCTAGACCATTTTGATGTCCTTGCTTGGGAAGTACGCCAGAGAGAGTAACAAAGCCCCCTCGTGCCAACAGATTTCTTACGAACGCGATTAAACCTAGTCCAATTTGATGTCTGTGTTAGGGAAGTGTGCCAGAAAAAATGACACAAGTTCATTGTCCCAACAGATCGCAAATTCTTTACTGCGAGACGATTAAACCTAGGCGAACTTGATATCTGTGTTAGAAAAATGTGCTACTACTGTACTGTTCGGTTATAATACGACTGTATGAATACGTATGCTTGCCGTTTCATTAGAAGTGTAGTGAAAAGATGTGCTGTTGATAAAATAGGATTGAATTGGTAAAATCCCTTTAACGTGGGAAACCATGGATAATAAAAACAATCTTTAATTTCAGTAAGGTAGCAGGAAAGCAATAGTTTGTGTTCTTGATTTTGTTAAATTGTTTTAAAATGCACAATCTTTTGAGAATTGAACGTATGCAATGTTACTACTTTGATAAATGTTACATGTATATATATTGCATATAGCATATGTGCATGCATATGTATACATGAAGAATCGAATGATTACAAGCATGAATACATGTCATTATCACTACAAAGAGACTTACGTAGTCCTGCGTCACCTATATATGCGGTCGTGTCTTGTACACAACCCCTCTGATTTTTGTTTCAAACAAAGGGCTTTTGAAATTTACAGAATCAATGACGACTTATTTCTCCTTAAATTCAACCTGATTTTGCCCTTTTTTAGCATGTTTACAAAAATCATTAAGCAAATATGTACATGTATCAAACCATAGAGACAACCTTCCGGTATAAGAGTTTAATTTTTCAAAATTTTTTACTCATTTTGGGAATTTTATTGAAATTCTTTTTCTAATTGCATTTTTCCAGCAGACCTAAGACACATGTTATTCGACCCAGAATTATTCCGATGTTCGTTAGCATGTAGTTTTTAACAATTTTTTGTCGAATTTCTAAAATTTCCTTGAAACATTTTTTTAATTTTTTTTTTTCAAAATATTGATTGTGGCCATATCGATCCGTTTAACGAATTTCTCAAATATTCCTGTATGAATTGCTGACCCCTTTTATACAAGAGCTTCGTTTAAGGTGAAATGAGCCGTCATTGATTCTGTAAATTTAAATTTCAAAAGCAGTTTTTTTGTTTGAAACAAAAATTTTGTGTTGAAAGTATATTTCTACGTTCCGATTGGCAAGAATGCAGTGAATATATTTTTAAAAATAATACTGCTGTTTTGGACCCAAAACCTGATTCCGAAATTGGGCTTTCTGACGAGAAGTTAATGGCTGCTCATTTCCCGTTAAGTCATTTTGATTACAAACCGACTGATTTCTCATTATAGATATGAAATTATCTAGGTTTTTAGTTATAGCAGAACAAAACAGAAAACTTTGTCTTTAAATCATATTTCAAGAGATGTTCAATGCGGTTTAAACCTGGACTGAGTGCTGATTAGGTTCGGGAGTACCGACAGTATTTTTTGAAAACCGGTATTTCGGTACTGGGAACTTCAATACCGGTAATACCGGTACTGGTACCGGTACCCATAAGTTTCCAACCTTTCGATTCACATGCCAACTTCGGTTAACGGACATGCTCAAACAGAACATAATCCACGCAAATACTAATGCCGCCTGGTGACAAACTAATAAAACTTTGTGGGTTAAAATCTTATTCTTAGAAAAAGCCATAAATACTTATTTGTTTGGGGCTCTATTTTTAAGTTATTTCATTTCAACTTTTGCTTTATGTAGTCACTCAGTTGACTAGAGTCACTCAGGACTCTGGTCAGGACATTTGTTGACGATTGTTGCATACAAAAAAAAACAATTTTCTTCTAGCTCAAAATAAAGTTAGCAGTACAATGTTCGAAAATAATACCTCCGATACAGATAGATTATACATAGTTTCGATAGCCTATATGAACTCGTATAAACTATATTCATGGAAAATTTGAAGAAAACGAAAATGTTCTACTAGGTCCAGATAAAGTTAGCAGCACAGTGTCCGGAAATAATACTGCCGGTGTAGATAAGATAACAGACTCCTAATAAAATTAGCGGTTGCAAAAACTCGACTTTAAGATGCACAGAATATTCATTGCACTATCCCTTTGTAACAAAATTGCCAGACACCCAAAATGTCCTCTCTGAAGCTATCATCGTAGGACAGACTGTACACAAGGTATCGTAAAGCATAGCCAAATACTTGTTCTTCAAACCTTTGTTTCGAAGTAAGTGAATTCACGTAACCGATTTTTTTTTGGAATACGGACCTAATCGAGTTCCTTTAAGCTGCCACTGCCTAGTGCTTCTGCAGTCCTTTCGAATTTTTCCTTCAGTTCTACTCGCATAACCAATGCTCGGCGGAGCCTTACCAACAATTTCGCTAATCTCGTTTTATTGTTTTATTAACATTCCGCGCAGTTTCCAAAATTTTCAAAAATTATTACTCGTCTTTGTTTTTGTGGACGAATGTTAGAAAAATTGCATTATTGGTCGGTACCGAAACAACCTGTATTCTCCCCAGTACCGTGTATTCGTGCCAGTACCGGTATTTCGGTATTGAAAAATCAGTACCGGTTTTACCGGTTCCGGTACGCCCGGTATCTCAACCCTATCCAGAACCGAATGACATATAGTCACAATCTGTAGCGATTATGAAGAGACAACTTCCAAATTTGGTGAAACAATATTGGAAAACATGAAAAATTACGATTATTTCATTTAATTTTGCGGTGCTTAAAAATGATGCCGACCGCATAGAGGAGTTAATAACGAACGCTCAAGAAACATTCAAACGATTTTTTTGTGAACGATTCTTTGCGACTCAGTGAATGCATTCAAAAGCGAATATTTTGCCAAGCGTTCGTAGTAGAATGAACACACCGCACGAAAGATCCATCGCATGAACAAAACCACCGACGAACGCTGTCGCATATTGTCCTTTGCTTTGTTAGTTCTGCTTCGTTCGCATGAGTGCGTAATTTTGTACAGAGATGGTCAGTGCGATTGAAACCTTAAGGCCCCAATACACGTACCCATATGTTGGGTTGGAAATGAACAAAATGTTGGAGGTTCATTCAGACCGAGCGCCGAGCCGAACATTTTCTTCTGCCAGTTTGGTTCGTGGCACTCACACACAAGCGAGCGTGTTGGACGAACATGAATTCACCAACATTTTCGGCCAACATGTACGTACGTGTATGGGGGCCTTTACAATGAGCAGGTTCGTCGATGATTTCAAAATCAATGCTGTTTGATATAATTTTTTGCATGCTTGGCCCCACCTTACTCTAATGGATAATCACGAAAATCGTAAGAAAGATTTACTTGTCCATGAATCGCACTTTTGCTCCGCCCGTGAGTCGCATTTTTACCCTACAAGACGTTTACTGGGTTTGATCAAATAGGACACCGCCTCTAGTTTCTGATAATAAATAACAGAAGTTGGCGCTAGTGTTTCATCATGCGCCATGCATGAGAGTATGCTTGAAACTATCAATGTTTCATTGTAACGCATATTGCACGTTTCGGAAACAGCTCAATTTTGCGGACAATAAATGTACTCAACGCAGCAACATTACTCTCTCATGCATCTCAGTTTCTTTTGTGTTTATCGCTAATCGCAATATAACGTTTGACACCTGAACCAATAAATAGTTGGTAAACATTGTTTTTATTTATTGCGTTCGTGTTGCGAAATTTAATTTCTTCGAACTGAAATGTCGCAAACATATTCAGCTCCGGGCTCTTGTACGGTATCAAATCATTTTTCCAGGGTCTCGGATGAATGGTAGTAAGATGCTATGGAGAGGTATGGGAAAAGTTGGTGTTTTATCAAAATTAGGCAGAAGTCATGAAAATTAAGTATAACAGAGTAACTGTACCACAAATAAAATATGATTAGTGATTGTAGTGAAGGTAGGTAAACATAGATAAGAGAGAAATTTTGATTTTACTACCACTAGAAATGCGCCATCTCTTGAAAAGCAACGGTTCGTATGGTGTCCTATTATGAAAAATAGAAATATATTTTGAGAATTTCTCTCACCGCATTTTAAACAAAAACGTGTTTGAGTGATGCGAAACGCTGCTACAATGTTTCAACAAGCAATAGCCTCTATATTAACAGGAGCCGTGTTCGCCATATAATGAAATATTACATCAAAACCGCTCCAAAGTAAGATTCACACTTAATTTAGCAATTATGCTTCATAAACAACAAATGTTTACGATAAATTCAAGTTATCAGCGCAACTAAATGCAGCTTTTGATTTCGGCATTAGGGGTTCGATGCTTAACTGGTTAAGCTCATATTTAACATGCAGAACGCAGTATGTGAAAATTCACGGCGAAATTTCACAGCCATTCACCGTGAACTCAGGTGTGCCACAAGGAAGTCATCTAGGCCCCTTACTTTTCGTACTAGTGATGAACAGTCTTCCCACCTTCGTCGACATAGCAAACATTCTGGTATACGCCGATGATGTCAAACTGTTCTTACCAGTAAAGACCATCAAAGAATGTTTTGCCCTGCAACAAGATTTAGCGAACTTCGAAATATTCTGTTCTGACTGTGGGCTGTCAGTAAATCCCGGGAAATGTTCTGTCTTGACGTTCAGCACCAGGTCAGCACCAATTATATTCAAGTATAGCTACGAAGAAACAGATATCCCGCGAGTGACAGTGATACGGGACTTAGGAGTTGTGTTCGATGAAAAACTCTCGTTCAACTGCCATATAAATAATTTAGTCAAGCAATGTTTGCAAATGTTTGCACTAGTGGCCGCGAACTTAATGATCCGCATGCACTACTCGCTATATTTACTAGCTTAGTTCGATCCAAACTGGACTTTGCGAGTACCGTCTGGAGGCCACAGTATACCCATCAAATCAATCGGCTGGCATGCATTTAGAAAAAATTCGTAAGATTTGCTTTGAGAAACTTGGTACGGAACAACGACCAACTCCCTCCGTATGAGCAGCTTTGTATGCTCGTCGATCTGGACACCGTGACCGCCAGACATAAAATAACGGATGTGATCTTCTTTGTCAACGTATTAGCTGGTCGAGTAAGAAGCCAGGTGTTAAGCGACAAATTGAGTCTGAACAGGAGCCCAGCTGTCCTTCGTCGGCGCAGAACCTTTGAACCTTTTCTACGAAGCGGAAATTATTCGCAGCATGAAGCGACATGCAGGTTCATGCACGAGTTTAACGGGCTTCAAAATATAATAACATTAGATATGACACCGAATATGTTACGACGAAGACTTAGCTTGCACTTCAGAGGTCAATTATATAGTATTTAGTTTTTATGTATATAGAATTTAGTTCAGTAAATGTTTTTATAACTGTAGTGTAATTAGTGCTTAAGGGCAAAAAAGCCTACAAAAGTCAGGACAAATACAAATTGCTATCTAAGTATTCGACCATTCATACTAATGTTGTCAAATTACGCGCAATCTGCACTGATAAACCATTGAATCACACTTTTGCCCCTCTTTACGCTACACATATTCACAAATATGCAGCTAATTAAAGTAAAATTCATTAATATACGAGAAAAAATTGGAAAACTCCTTTTAATACTACAATATTTTATGTCTAAAGCTTGCCACTCACTAAAGAAAGCTACAAGTCCAAGCCAAAACGGACGTATCTGTTAAAGTCGCATAATAATTTATTGTCATTATTCAAAACTCATTAAGTCATTCATATTGCTGTTATATTGCATGCAGGAAGTCTCATAAATATTAAAATACTTCTAACGATATTTGGTACTCTTGTGCGCACTAAACAAGCGTATTTGTATAGCAATTGCGTCAATTTTCTTAGGATTTGTGCTCTTTTCATTTTAAAAGGGCATATCTTCAAAACCGTGCCTACGATTTTTTTTTAAATTTCACTCCAATTAAGTGGTAAGTGCTACAAATCGGCTGGTGTACTCAGGTTTCATGGAGAAATTTTTTTTGATAATAACGGTCGGGGGAGCACCGTAGCTACTGGACTCCGGACCCGTGAGGCCACGCTAGGGTCATCCACTACGAGGCGAATCTGGTTAGTAGACCAAGCTTCGAAGGAAGCGTTAAAAATTTCCTGTTCACACAAGCACGCACAAAATAATAATAAGCATATCGCTTACTCATTAGCGGCATTAGCAATAACAGTAATTGTAATTGTAATTGTAATTTATAAGAGAGACGTTAGCCACTTAGTTAACAACTTTGTTCAGGATCAAGGATTTATAAAGAGAAACATTACAATGGAAATCCAATAAGTAAGCAATTAAGTTGGCAACTATGAGCTATGCACGAATGATAGTAAGTTAGTAAATATAGAGCTATATATAGTTTAAATAGTAGATACAGTCACTGGTTATTCGGGAGAAATCTCTTGAACAGTGCAGTGCAGAATACAACAAATGCCACTGGCTCTAAGTGCTAGTCGCGGTGATCAGCTCATACAGGAAAAACACTGTTACGCAGTGTTTTAGAGTAGATTTGTAATTACGCGTTAATATATTTCAACATGTTTTACCTTTGTTATACTATATAATTACCTTTGTTATACTATATAACAAAGGTTTAGAAATTGGTCGAAAAACACGAAATTGATCCGAGGCCCGGAGGGCCGAATCACATATACCAATCGATAGAGCTCGACGAACTGAGCAATGTCTGTGTGTGTGTGTGTATGTGTGTATGTGTGTATGTGTGTATGTGTGTATGTGCAGCTCATTTTCTATCGCCTGTTTCTCAAAGGTGGCTGAACCGATTTGACCGCTTTTACTTTTGTTTGAAAGGTATTATTGCCTAGTATATCACTATTGAATTGCATTGCTGTCTGACGTTTCGTTTAAAAGTTATAAGCAAAAATGTGAAAACTACGTGATACGCGTTTCTCCGGAACTACGCAACCAATTTGAACGATCTTAGTACCAAACGAAAGCTCTTGCTATTACTAAACTTTTTACCAAGTTTTATTGAAAACGGACAAGCAGTTTAAAAGTTAGCCTTAAAAAACCTGTTTTGACTAGGTACAAATGATCGCCTGTTTCTCAGAGTTGGCTGAACCGATTTATGCGCTATTATTCTCATTTGAAAGGTAATATAGCCTAATAGATCACTATTGATTTGTTTTTTGATTGGACGTTTAATTCAAAAGTTATGAGCAATTGTATACAACACATTAAAATTTACAATTATTTTCGACTATTTCATCTTAGATAATTTATCTAGTTTAAATTTTTTTGGCATCAAATTAGAGGTTTAATTGCTGCAAATATATCTGCAAAATTTCAGAAGAATTGGTTTTGCCGGTCAAAAGATATTAACCCTTGAACACTCGCGCCAACTTTTGTAACACGGTTGCTCGCGGGAGACAATAGCCCAAAACCAAAAAAATGTGCGCATTAGAGTTTTGACTAGGAAAACCTGGTTTTAGGTTTATCGCACCTTTGGAAGAGTTTCTTGAAATTGCAAGCTCTATCGTCTGGTAGAATTTAAATTTTGATTAATCCCCCTAAAAGTGAAATAAAAAAAATATTTTTCTTCAGTTTCAATATAACACATTGATGTGTTCTGTAAAGTTGAAGAGTATATTATTACAAGAAACTTTGCTGAAGACAGTAACCTTCTATCTCTTCAGCGAAGAGAGAAAAATCTTATTTATTTGTCAAATCAGTTTTTCCATTTTAGCTCGTTTTGTAATTGTTGTATGACTTTTTCATGTTGTACAAATAGTAAAAATACACAACTTTGCTGAACATAGTATACCTCTATAATTGCTTGTTTAGGAACTGTAGAACTTTGATTATAAAAATATCCTAGTTTTGACCCCAAATTACTCGACTACCGACAGACGGATACATTTAAAACATTTTACTTTTGCTGATAGTTTTGTTGCATACAGACACTATTTTTCCATATGGAGAAACGAGAGAAAGTTCCTGCTGGGGCCTATTGCGGTACACCTCACATACTGATTGCTTCGTTTCTGTGATGTCAGTTTTTGCTGATCTATTTTGCCAACAGTTTAAAGTATTAATGCATTGAATAATTATGGTATTTTGCTCATAACAAGTTTATTGAAAAATATACGTTAGTTAAACATCAATTTGTAACTTTATAACAATATGGCATTCTAAAATCTACACGTGTTGTACAAAATACAACAGCGTGAGTAACCGAAGGTTAATAAAAATTGATGAAAACTTTATTGAATCAATTAGAATGGCATTACAGTAAATTATGCATAGTTCAAAACCTTTAAACTAGACCTTTACTACGCAATGTATATGTTAAATAATAATATTTCCTCTTACAACTTACTTTTACTTGCATTTACTCAAATTAGTAACAACTTACTTATACTTTCTCAGCAATTTCATGAAAAAAGGATCTATCAAAATTTATAAGTGCTCCTATTTTGTTTAAATTTTGTAAACTTTTTCAATTGCCAAAAAAAATTATGTAAACAAACGCACTACACAACGTTAACGTAGATGCAGACCGTATAACAAAGGTTCTTTCACCACTAGGTGGATTAAATCGGGTTTTTTGTACTATTTCTAAAAATATGATAGTTAAAACGTGTAACATTATTTTATACTTTTTCCCAAAATTTGAAAATAAGCTCAGTTTTCCACATACGAAGAAAATAGTGTTGTTTTCAATGGAGACATTTTAAAGTTCAAAATTCCATCATAAATAAATTACGAAATTATTCTCAATTGATGTAAAATGAAAATAGATTTGATCTTTTGGAAGGGCAGCCTAAAGGGCTCTAAAAAGCACGAAACAAAAGTGGAAATTGTGTGTTTAGTTAGTGATAAGATTATTCCTTTATAAGTTTTGTCATTTTGTTTTGTTAAAATATGTAAATAAAAAATTGTTTTCTTTCTGTTAACAATAGTATCTGATGGCGGCTGAATCAAAGACAGTAGGTCGGAACGTAATCAACTAAGTTTTGATATTTCACCGATTGTGATCAATTTGAATACATTCACATAAGTGCAAGGCGACTAAAATCAAATCATAAAAGTGGAAATTTAAACGAAGGAATTTCCAAAAATCGGCAAAAAAATCTTTCGATTTTGTTTTTCCTTTTGTAAGTCTTTGCATGGAAAATAATAACGTATATATAAAAAGCAACAGCAGGTCTGGTTTTCAAGTTTCAAATTTAAATAAAAATACCTAAAACGCAAATTTGTTTTGCTCAATTAAAAAAATCTCTTTGTTTTTCTTAACTTTTAAAATTAAATTAAAAAAGCCTAAATTAATCCACCTAGTGCTGTGACCTAGCCTCAATGTTGCTATTCATCGATAAAAGTACTGATTCGGTTCGAAACACACTCAAAGGTGATTCCATAACGTCAAATTCTTTGGCAATGCTTTTCTAGCTGAGAATTATTAAATGCGAATGAGAGAAAAGCGAATTACCACTCACTCTTTTTCATGGAATGATTTGATCGCTAGCGATACCAATCAAAAACGAATACCTCGCGTTTTGACTCATCGCGATGAGTAGCTTTGATTTATCAATTTTGGAAAACAGTCAAAAGCGCTATCGGGTATTGAATTATACCGTCAAAAAAACATGTACCTAACATTTTTGTTGGGTTTTCGACTATTAGCACCTGAGATACTTGCAACATACATTTTTGCGGCAAAATACATAAATGCACTTCAAAACATCAACGTTCTTCTACACCCAGAAGACTTTTAATCTCATAAACTTATTTTAACATGCTATTCATATTTTTTCAACATTCACGTTGAGTGCACCAGGATCAAATTTTGAACATAGCCGACGATATTTTTATTATCAGCCTTCATCGTTAGTCACACAAGAAGTAGATGTATTATTTTTCTTAGCTTCGAACTTTCGAGGCACCAATTAATATTAATAATATTGCACCAGGTTTGCATTTCATTGAAACTAAATCTTGAAACCATCTTGTTTGCCCGTGTGTCGCTTGAAGTTACTGGTTGTGTATGGCGTTGCAAGTATATGTTGACGTTTGACAAGTTCATAATTATTATATGTGACACGAATAACGTTTTATATTTGAACAAGCAATATTTCTTTTGTAATTTGCCAAAAAATATGTTTGTTTACGTTTCATCGCAAAATACATTCTCGGTTGGATGACAGCGATTAACGATGATTATAGCGATGAGTGTGAGACAGAGATACCGAGCGAGAATTTTCGAGCGTAATCAATTCATATTTTGCTCACCAGTTTTTGCGTCGGCGATTCATCGCGAGCAATCAAGACACGATAGAGTTGCCAGTTGATAAGATTTAAATCGCTGATGAGCAGGTGATGAGCCTTCATCGTGATGAAAATTTGCAACATTGCCTTTTCAATTGTAAAAATCGATACCTATAAAAACGAATTTCTGTCTGTTTGTCCGTATGTTCCTTATAGACTCGGAAACTACTATACCGATCGGCGTGCAAATTTGCATGCATGGATATTTGGGGCCGGGGAAGGTTCTTATGATAGTTAGAGACCCCATCCCTCTAAGGGTGGGACTTCCATACAAATGCAACACAAATATCTGCATAACTCGAGAACTAATCAAGTAAATGAAACCAAATTTGGCATGTGGGTGTTTTTGGAGGTAATAATCTTGTCTATAATGTACTGAGACCTCTCCCATCTTTAGGAGGGAGGTTCCCATACAAATGAAATACAAATTTCCTCATAACTCGAGAACTAATCAAGCAAATGGAACCAAATTTGGCATGTGGGGGTTTTAGGAGGCAGAAATTTTTTCTATGGTAAAGTATGCCATATCCCCCCTTTAAGGGGGCATAGTGCCTTTTCAACTTTGAAAACCGAAATTTTTTTACCTTTGTTATACAATATAACAAAGGTTTAGAAATTGGTCGAAAAACCCGAAATTGATCCGAGGCCCGTAGGGCCGAATCACATATACCAATCGATAGAGCTCGACGAACTGAGCAATGCCTGTGTGTATGTGTGTATGTGTGTATGTGTGTATGTGTGTATGTGTGTATGTGTGTATGTGTCTGTGTGCAGCTCATTTTCTATCGCCTGTTTCTCAAAGATGGCTGAACCGATTTGATCGCTTTTACTTTTGTTTGAAAGGTATTATTGTCTAGTATATCATTATTGAATTGCTTTGCGGTCCGACGTTTCGTTTAAAAGTTATAAGCAAAAATGTGAAAACTACGTGACACGCGTTTCTCCTGAACTACGCAACCAATTTTAACGATCTTACTACCAAACGAAAGCTCTTGCTGTTACTAAACTTTGTACCAAGTTTTATTGAAAACGAACAACCAGTTTAAAAGTTAGCCTTAAAAAACCATTTTTGATAAAGTTCATATGATCGCCTGTTTCTCAGAGATGGCCAAACCGATTTATGCGCTATTAGTTTTATTTGGCAGGTAATATAGCCGGATAGATCACTATTGAATGGCTTTTGGATTGGACGTTTAATTTGAAAGTTATAAGCAATCGTATACACCACACCAAAATTAACAATAATTTATAATGATTTTAACCAAGATAATTAACCTAATTTCAATTATTTTAATATCAAACGAGAGGTTTTGACACTACGAATATATATGCAAAATTTCAGAAGAATTGGTTTTACTGGTCAAAAGATATTAATCCTCGAACGCTCGCGCCAACTTTTGCAACACAGTTACTCGCGCGCACCATAGCCCCTAACCAAAGAAAACGTGTGCACTAGAGTATTGACTAGGAAAACTTGGTTTTAAGTTTATCGAACCTTTGGAAGAGTTTCTTAAAATTGAATGCTCTATCATCTGGTAGAATTTAAATTTGGATTAATCCCCCTAAAAGTGAAAAAAACTATTTTTCTTCAGTTTCAATATAACACATTGATGTGTTCTGCAAAGTTTTAGAGCCTATTATTACAAGAAATTTTGCTGAAGACTGTAACCTTCTATCTCTTCAGCGAAGACAGAGAAATCTTATTTATTGTTTCTGTATTTGTAAAATCAGTTTTTCTATTTTAGCTCTTTTTGGAACTGTATGATTTTTTCATGTGTTACAAAGTAATGCAAATAGTAAAAATACACAACTTTGCTGAAAATAGTATACCTCTATATTTGCTTGTTTAGGAACTGTAGAACTTTGATTATAAAAATACCCTGATTTTAACCCCGAATTACTCGACTACCAACTGACGGATACATTTTAAACATTTTACATTTGCTGATAGTTTTGCCACATACAGACACCATTTTGCCATATGAAGTAACGTGAAAAAATTCCAGTTGGGGCCAATAGCGGTACACCTCACATGCTGCTTGCTTCGTTTCTGTGCTGTCGGTTTATGCTGATCTATTTTCCTAACAATTTAAAGTATTATTGCATTGAATAATTCAGACATTTTGCTCATAACAAGTTTATTGAAAAATATACGTTAGTTAAACAACGATTGGTAAATATGGCATTCAAAATCCTACACATGTTGTTCAGAATACAACAGCGTGAGTAACCGAAGGTTAATAAAAATTGATGAAATTTTTTCAAGAAAACTTTATTGATGCATAGTTATGCATAGTTCAAAAACCTATAAACTAGACCTTTACTACGCAATGTATATGTTAAAGAATAATATTTCTTCTTACAACTTACTTTTACTTGCACTTACCCACATTAGTAACAACTTACTCAGCAATTTCATGAGAAAAAGAACTATCAAAATTTGTAAGTGCTTCTATTTTGTTCAAATTTTGTAAGCTTATTCAATTTCCAAACTTTTTATGTAAACCAACGCACAACGCAACGTTAACTAATAGATGAATTATGTTCCGAAGACGTGTCGATTTCTATCTCAAATAGCAAGTAAGACCGTATAACAAAGGTTCTTTTCACCAATAGGTGGATTAAATCAGGTTTTTATAAATCATTTCGAAAGATTAACATTTTAACCTTATGTGATTGAAGTCGTTTGGATGAAATCCAAAAATTGACAAAGTTACAGCTATTTGTACCACGCATGTCTGGAGCGATTAAAAACTTCAACACTGTTTTTCTCGAAACCAGGTTTTAAAAGTCGGTACCATAAATATTTCAAGAACGACTCAAGCAATTCTCATGATTCTTTTTTGTTTTAAAGCCAACAAAATTATCTAGTGTCTGACCCATCCGTAGCGCTTGCTATGTTACTACTCACATAACAGTTCCATTTCCATAGAAACTGGGACTGCAATGCGAATAGCGGCAGTATATACACGGAATACACCGTTTACGCAACATAGCAAGCGCTACGTGAGTACCTCTATTAGTATTTTCAATCCTATACGACAGTATATATGCTTAACCTTTCGTTACTCGCGCTAACTTCAATTCATAGGCATGCTAAAACAGAACAGAACTCACTCGAATACTAACACCACTTGGCGGAAACTTATGAAACTTTGTCCACCGATTCACAGATCTTGGCTGGGGAACAACCTTGCTGTAAACGGTAATTTTCTTTATTGCTTAATTGGCTTGCCGTCCTAAGACAAAACCTGTTGCACAAAGTTTCTCCAGTCTAATCTTCAATTTCTCGGCCACCGAGTACCCTTCGGCAGATCTCGCTCCAATTGGTCTAACCATTTTGCTCGCTGCGCTCATGATAATCTTGTTCCTACCGGATTTGAGGCAAACACTATCTTTGCAGGGTAGTTGTCTGGCATTCTTGCAATATGCCCTGCCCATCGTATCCGTCCAGATTTATCCGCCTTTTTGATACTAGGTTCATCACAGAGCAGTGCGAGTTCATGGTTCATTCTTCGCCTTCATACTCCGTTCTTCTGTACACCACCGCAGATCGTTCTTGTTCTTAGCACTCGTCTTTCGAAAACTCCGAGCACTCGCAGGTCCTCCTCGAACATTGTCCATGTTTCATGCCCGTAGCGAACAACCGGTCTAATAACCGTCTTGTACAGGGTACACTTTGTGCGGGGTCTTCTCGACCGCAATTGCTTGTCAAGCCTAAAGCTTGTGATGCCGTCTTTCGCTGATAATACGCCTCCGAATTTCACGGTTGGTATTATTTCGTTGTCGTCGTCTTCGTAAACTACCTCAAACTCATCGTCGTTGATCATTATACTACTGCCCAAGCGGCGTCGGTCGGCCTCGGTTCCGCTGGCCAGCATGTACTTTGTTTTAGACATATTTACCTTTAACCGAAGACCCCATAACAAGAAGACTGATAGTTCTGGCAATATTCGAGGGACGCTGGTGGTAGCTCGCTCTGCTGGCCAAGGTTGTCCCTTGATGCATCTGTGCAAGTGAGTGCTAATATTCATACCTCCATGACAACATAGTCGAACAAACACCAATACAGAATTTTGGAGAGTTTACTAACACTTATGCAAAATTTACCACCTTCGCAAATAGAAGCGTTGCTGTTGCTGACGCATGGCTGGAGATGTTCTGGCGATAATATCCATGGCATCGGCAAAGCAGACGAACTGACTAGATTTGTTGAAGATCGTGTCCTGCGTGTTGACAATCCACCCGAAATCCGAACACAGCACCGTGTACCATCCATCGTAGACTGAATCAGTTTGATGAGCTCCCTCGTTCTCGCCCATGATTTTCCATAGCTCTTTCCGGTCGATGCGATGGTATAATATGCAGCTATAAAGTCAACGAACAAATGGTGCGTGGGAGCTCTGTATTACAGAGACAATATATTACAGAGGCATCAAGGCACTCAAAAACCGTTAAATTTTGAATCAAAACGGAGAGTACCTTCACAAATAAATCTCCGTTTTGATTCAAAATTTAGCGGTTTTTGAGTGCCTTGTCGCCTCTGTAATATATAGTCTCTGTACTCTGTATTCACGGCCCTTTTGGAGGATCTTCCGCAGTGTAAATATTTGATTCGTTGTTGACCGACCTTCAACGAAAAGTGAAAATAAATGAAAACTTTCTATTTCTACTCTTTCGGATTTAAAAAAAAAATCTGAAATTTGACAAGTTTTTCAAAAACATCCAAATTCTACAGTTGTTTGTAAAACTTAAACAAAATCAAATTCTACGCATCATTTTAAACAAACCATGTCATATAAACTTTGTGCTTAGGCCCAGCCGTTCTCAAGTTATTGCTAATTTAAAATCTAAGAAAATAAAACCATAATAATAAAAATCATAAAATGTCAATTATCTCAAAACCTGTCTCTCTGATTTGCCAATTTTTTTAAACATACTTAAACATTTTGAAAAAATCATTAATTTTTAATTTCAGATTTTGATTTTACAGTCTTTTCCGCTGATTTTGATACTAAATTTGTAATAATCCGTCCACGGGAAGTGGCTGAAAACCGATCATACACATAAGCATTCCAGTGCGGCGTGGAACAACTTCGGCGAAATAAAACGCCGCTCCGGGAAAACCAAGGTTTTCAAACTTTATGTACCTTTTTCTCAGAAACTACACAACGTATTGGAACAAACTTTTTTATGTTTTGTTGGTAGTAGCTTGGCAAAGACTTTTATAAATTTTGAGGTTTGTAAACGAAACACAGCCGAAGAAATAAGTCGAAAAAGATAAAATTTTATTTTTTCAACCATCTTTTCTAGTTCTTTTTCGTTTAAGGGGACAAAATTTTTGTCGTTCATGTCCCTTTAAATTATGCCCTAAAATCTGGTGAAGAGCTATCGATGGACACTCCTTCGGATTTTTTTTTTTTTTTTGAAATTTTGGAGTTTATTTATTTATTTTATATCATCTGACAAAATTTATCTTATTGAACTAACATAACAATCAAATTGAACTAAACCTAGTAATTTTACTTTTAAACAAGTGCGAAGGTTCGCCGAACTCGAACAGATGCTCAATACTAGTGAATAACCTCACACTGAACGCTACGGGTTCGAAAAAGCCGAAGTTGGTACGATGAAAATCGATTACTAGCATGGAAGATGGTCTTAATACACGTTGCGCTGCACGGAAGTTCATCATGGACAGGAGCTTCGGCGAGTCAATGTCGCCATTCAGCACTTTGGCCACGCGTAATACCTGTTGAAATTTGCGACGCCGTTCAAGCGTATCCAGTCCAAGCAGACGACAGCGACCCGGATAAGACGGAAGGTTATTTGGATCTCGCCAGGCTAAGTCCCGTAATGCCAGACGTAGAAATCTTCTCTGCACACGCTCGATGTGCAAGTTCCATGAAAGCTGGTGTGGAGTCCAAACCACGCATGCGTTTTCAAGTAGAGGACGTACAAGGGAGCAGTACAAAGCTTTCAACCAATGAGGATTTTTGAAATCCCGGCCTATTTTTGCGATGAACCCAAGTTGCTTGCTCGCTTTAGAAATAATTTCCGTTCAGTGCCTATCAAACGTCAGCTTACAGTCCAGGATAATACCAAGATCGTTAACGTAGTCGACTCTATTTAACGCTTGCCCATCAATACTATACTCAAAAATAATAGGCAATTGAATTCGCTGAAATGTAACACGTGGCACTTAGCAATGCTTACTATTAACGAATTTAGTTTACACCACGTCACAAATTTATCTAATAAAAACTGGAGACAATAACAATCCTGGATGCAACGAATCGTCAGATAGATCTTTAGGTCATCGGCGTAAACTAGTCGGCAACTATTTCCAATGGCATTTGCTGCGTCATTGAAGAAAATGATGAAAAGGAGAGGGCCAAGCGTGCTACCCTGCGGTACACCAGATTTGTTTGCAAATGTAGGTGATAAAACCGATCCAAGCTTAACTTGCAGAACTCTATCACGGAAGAATGATTTTAGCCACGAAACAAACCGCTGTGAAGCTCCCAAACGTAAAACTTGTTTAAACGGGATGTGATGATCAATTCGGTCGAATGCAGCTTTCAGGTCTAAATAAATTACATCGACTTGCGCTTTTTGTTCAATACCCAGAATGCAGTTAGGTAAATTTTTCGAAAATATCCCACAGGGAAACATTTAAATTTGCAATAACTTGAGAACAGCTAGGTTCAAGAAAAAAATGCGGTCAAGCCATGGGCGTAGCGACGTGGGGGGGATTGGGTGTTCAAACTCTCTTCCAGAAGAAAATTTGAAACTTGAAATTGTGCAATTCAGCTGTTTAGAGCACTTGGAAATTTGCGGGACTGTTTGTATGATCCTCGTCGTCATCGTCAGCAGCTTAGAACCGGGGTGGTTTGTGTTATTTTAAGCTCCATTCAACTCGATCTTCGATTACTCGGCTCCCAATTCTCTGACTTCTATGACGTCGGACCTGGTTGAGCCCCTCTGTTCTGGGTGCCGGCGGGGTTGTTGAATAAAATCGTTTTACTTACGTGTAGCTTACCAGCTTCCGCCAAATATACGTTGGTAATGGTAAATACCTCCTCCACTCTCCGCTCTCAGCTTGTATTCTGCTAAATATCGTCCGCGTATGTGCTCCGTGAGCATTGTCAAGTCCTTAAAAACTGTCGCTCTAATATACAAGCTCCTATATTGTCAGCTTCGTACGGCGGTATATGTTGCTTGATCGTAGCTTTTTACAAATGTCAAAGTAAGCTCGATGTCCTGCTTGTCCACCTGCAATCCGACATACACGTACTCATCTTCCACTTCTGGTTCGTCGTCGTCAACGATTACCATTCGCAAAAGCCGCATGTTCGTCTGGTTTGAGCCTCTACTTCCTCCGCTTTCAGTCTAGCGCAAATGGACCCCGCCGTGGCAGAATATCTGGCTTTAATATCAAAGTCACCTGCGTAGCCACCCCGTAGGCAGGCAACCATGTTTTCGCTGCCAACATCTCGTGTGTACGAAAATGAGATACCATGTCAGCACTGCGTTTCACTCAACTGCCAGCAGTCTGATTTGGGCCCGCTGTCAAATTTTGACTGACGTTCACTGCAACTCGAAATAGAGATGTCAATGGGGTGTGCGTAGCCAAGTAGTTTGCTACCTTCACTGGCAAGCATACCTCTCGTTTCAATATCGGCTTATCGGATCACCCCCTTAAAAGCTATGTTGAAAAGCATGCAGGATAAACTATCAGCTTGTCTCGACCTTGCCGCATCTCGTAGAGACTCGATTCTATGGACTCTAACTGTCTCTCCCATCCGACATTCGAACATACAGCTGGTTGTTGTTAAATCAGACCAAATCAAGTTGCAAAATTGAAAATAAAAATGAGTTAATGACAGCAAATGATCAAGAAATTTCTAAGCTGCATTTTACTCTAATCAGACGACATAAATGTTACAAGCAGCCAGAGTTACGAGATGATTTCGAACGATTGATAGGTATAAACCATACGAAGCAGTAAATTATAAACGCGTTGTTCTCGAAATCAGAGTTCGGTCTGAGTTAACACCGAGTAACTTACCACGATGCCAACTGGGAGGCAAAATTTTAATATTTGTCTACTTGTATTTCAATTAAATTTTTTTGTCGAATGAAGAACATTCAATTGCAACCAAAATAGCTTTTAACTGAAAATAATTGCTCATTTCCTGAATAAACTCCTTAAGGTCAGGCTTTTATTTTGTGAAACCCCCCTAGGAAACATTTCTGGCTACGCCCCTGGGTCAGGCATATAAATTAATATTTTTTGAAACGGTAGTTCTTTTACAATTGACGAAGGGATGGTAGAAGAAAGTAATGAAATTTAGAATGAAGGCGAAAGAACGGAAGGGGAGAAGGGGGGGGGGGGGGGGGGGTTATTAGTAGCTAGGCTTAACAAGTAGTCGTTGTAACTCCTACTTTTTGTCCAATGCTGGAAGGTGAATGGGTCGAACCAAGCTCCGATTTTAATCCCAGATTATAGCTTGGTTCGACCCATGCACCTTCCAGCATTGGACAAAAGGTAGGAATCACAACGACTACTCAAAACACACTTGTGACTTCGCATATTCAAAGTTGAGCATCTTTTTTTGGGAACGGAAGGTAACCGTCATTTTTTCATATTTTATGCAGAATTTAGTCTACTTTCCAAAAATCATATCCGCATTTTGCGCAGATTTGCGCAAAGACTTATAATATTGAATTTTATAGAACCATGTGTTTTTAGGCAATTCCGCTTTGTAATTACTTTTAGCAATACTATTACTTTATTTAAAGTAAATCTTTGAGCATTTAGCAGCTAAAGATTAGTACCAGGTCAGCAGAGCAGAAGTGACACTTTGATATTGAAATTTTAGTGAATAAATATGGTTATTGGCTGGAGAAAGTGCTATTTTTAAAATTCAAAATTTATTTTTAAATGTGGCTCAACGTTATGGATTGCTGAGTGTTACAAGGTCATTACTACTTCTCCTGATTATCCCAATGCAAAAAAACACAAAATAAAAATAATAGTTCAAATAGTTATAAAACTTTTCTTAGAAAATTATTCTAGAGACACCCTAATTATTGATTTTTTTAAATATTTGAAAACTTTAAGTCAATTTGGTACACAGTTATATACAAACCATGTAAGTTCCATGCTACTTTACCCATTTTATTAGTTTTGTCTCAGTTTTGTTCTGACTGGCGCCACTGTGCGTCAGTATTGATGAGTATATTTGATAAGGTTGCACACTGAGGAAAAGCATTCTGTTCCATACATGCTTTTGCTAGTAATCATTTTGCAATTTTCTTCGGTCCTGGTCAACAAAGAAGTAGCAACACATGGTCGGTATCCTATGATTATGCTAGAGGCTTCAATGTCCTAAATAAATATGGAGAACGTGCCATCCGAGTCAAAAAACTCTGGTATCTCATCCTATACTTAAGCTAAATGGCCAGTTTTGTGAAATAAACTGCACTGTTGCACTGTACCCAATGACGATATATATCACCTAATGCTGACTTTCTGTTACGATCTCGGGTTCTCTGGGAAGACGTCTCTTAATTCAGTAGAGTAATTTACATTTTCAATTAACTCCAACTTCACATCCTTTTGTTCGATAAAGCATAGAAATCATTAAAATATTTTATTCTCAAATTCTTCTAGGCAACCGTTTACTGGCTTGATAATCGCAATAGAAAGATCCGACTTGAAATGCGCAAAACATGATTTAATTAAAATTCTCAAAAAATTTGCTTCGAGAATTCATTCCCCCACTAAAGTGCCAACCAATATCCTGGCACGAGTCGCATTTCATTATCTCCCATACTCAACTAGATTTAACATTTGCTGACAATTTGTACCAGCTATAATTTAATTTAAATGTTTCCACAAATTTATGCCCGTCTATGCTAATTCCGGATCGATCACAACGCAAGCAGTTGCAATTATCAAAGGGATGAGTTCTATAATGCATGGAAAATAATGGAAACTTGGCCGCTGTTTATTACTATAATTCCTTCTAAAACCAAATATTATATTTATTTCGGGACAGCAAAGTTCATTGATAATTTATCACTTCAGCCAAAGATGCACCCTTGTCTGAACGTCGCGTGACGCCGTACCAGTGAATGTCAAGTGGAACCGGCAGCGATCTGTGAAACACGCTTCACCCTACTATTGGTCACATTCACCCTTCTTATAAAGTACTCTCTGATGGCATATAATTGATATTAATGTTTTCGTTTATATTTTGATGTCTATCAGTAAAAGGAAGTATAGTGTAATAAAAATCACTAAATAGAATCTAAACCACAGAAATAAGCATCTCACAGTGTTTAATTGTCTAGTGTGTCATCACATATCACATATACACATCACATCACATTTACTTTTTTATTTCGATGTTTATTTGAAATCGCTGATTAATAATTGTTAATCAATTAAACTATTGCAATCTGCAAAAATCACTATTATTCAAATGCTAACTGTACACATAGCTTTTAATATTAAAAAATAACTTTGTACCGGATATTTATTTATTCTAATGCAAATCTATACCTATAAAGAAGGATTTCTGTCTGTCTGTCTGTCTGTCTGTCTGTCTGTCTGTCTGTCTGTCTGTCCTGTGTTCCTTATAGAATCAAAAACTACTGAACCAATCGGCGTGAAAATTTGCATGCAGAGGTTTTTGGGGCCAGGAAAGGTTTTAGTGATGGTTAGAGACCCCTCCCCCCACTAAGAGGAGGGGCTCCCATACAAATGAAACACAAATTTCTGCATAACTCGAGAACTAATCAAGCAAATAGAACCAAATTTGGCATGTGGGTGTTTTCGGTGACAAGAACTTATTCTATGGTAAATTGAGACCCCTCCCCTCTTTATAAGATTATATCATTCCCCAAATTCAAGTGACTTGGCCTTTCTAAGAAAACTTGAAGATGAGTGGTTGTTGGAAGCACTTGATGATACTATTGATAGCATTATCTGTGGTGATTTTAATATCGACTACAACTTAAGTAATGATAGTAGAGAATTAAGAAGAGTGATGGATGTATATGGACTTAAACAAATTGTGAAAGAAGATACACGTGTTACGCAACAAAGCAGCACAAGGATAGATTTAGTTTTTGTTAATTATGTTAATGAAGCGGAAGCTAGTATTGAGCCAAACTTACGTGTTACTGACCATGAAACGATATGTGTTACAATCGACAATACATCGGCATTAGATGATGAATTCACGAAAGTGAAATGTTGGAGAAGGTACAATCAAACTGATTTATGTTGTCTGCTAAGGCAGAGTCGACTTGACACACAAGCTTCTTCCTGTTGCTTGCAAAGGCGAGACAGGCAAGATAGAGATGAGATATTTGCCATAGATCAGTGCTTGAATTGTAGTACTCATGAATCGTTTGAAAATTGTGTCCAAAATTATGACCTAATGCTTAAAAACAATGTAGCCAGATTACTAGACGACAGAATTTTAAATACAAATCGGTGTGAAGGTTGGTATACTAATGAATTAGCCCAGATGAAGCGAGAGTGTATTCAGTTAAATAGAGAACACAGAAGACACAAAACACAATATCATTGGAACAAGTATATTATGGCCAGGAACAAATACTCTAGGGCAATTCGAGATGCTAAAAATAAATCTATTCAAGATGAACTAAACAGAAATAAGCATGATGGTAAAAAGATGTGGAAAACTATAAAAAGACTCACAAATCCGAAAATTGAACATGCGAGTACAATAATATTCGATGGGATAGAGGAATCAGATGAACTCTCAGTTGCTAACAAATTTAATGACTACTTCATAGATAGTATATACGAGATACGAAACAATATTCCAAACGCAAACAGTAGTCAACCAGCTATGTCACAGATAACATGCAACCGGTGTATGTATAGATTTGAGGTTATCTCAATGACGAATTTGCGTAATATTGTGAACGAACTGAAACAAACAGCAGGAATTGACAATGTGTCTACCAGAGTGTTCAAGGATGCATTTTTGGAAACCAATGACATACTATTGCGATTTATTAACACTAGTCTATCAACGGGTTTGGTGCCAAGTGCATGGAAGGAATCAACCATAGTCCCAATTCCGAAAGTGAGTAATACAAAGAATGCAACGCAGTATAGACCAATTAATATGTTGGAGCTCCAAGAGAAAACACTGGAAATCGTTGTCAAAGGACAATTAATGAGTTTTGTCAATTCTCAGGATATTATAATACCTGAGCAGTCAGGATTTAGAAAAAGTCATTCCTCAGAAACGGCTATAAATCTGATTTTGCATAATTGGAAGACTAATATTGAAAAAGGAAAATTTACTGTAGCTGTTTTTTTGGATTTCAAAAGAGCATTTGAAACAATTGATAGATCGCAGTTGTTAGATCTTTTACATAACGTAGGGATACGGGGAACGGTTTGGAAGTGGTTTAACAGTTATCTTTCTAATAGAAGTCAAAGGACTAAATACGGAAACGCTGTTTCGAATTCGCGTAGGAATGATTTGGGAGTACCACAGGGAAGCGTATTAGGACCCTTACTTTTTATTTTATACATCAATGACCTAAAAACTTGCTTGAGACATGGAAACCTGAAACTCTTTGCAGATGATGCCACAATTTATTGGGCCAGTGACAACATAGACACGGCAATTCGAGAAGCTGAAATTGACCTCAAGCAGATCGCAGAGTATTTGAAACGGAAAAAACTAAGCTTGAATGTTTCGAAAACAAAGTGGATGATTATAGGAAATAAAAAATTTGCTCAGAATGTTGAACTCAAAATAGACGAAGAGGTAATAGAAAGAGTGACTGTTTCTAAGTATCTAGGAGTACAAGTGGACGAAAAGCTTAATTTCTCTGAACACGTGGATTACGTTATAAAAAAGATTGCCATAAAGTATGGAGTACTGTGTCGGATAAACAGATATCTAACGTTTTGGTCCAAGTTAACATATGTAAGATCAGTTATATTGCCGCATTTTGATTACTGCGCAACGGTGCTGTTGCTGGCGTCAGATACGCAAGTGCAAAGGCTTCAAAGGTTGCAAAATAAGATAATGAGACTATTGCTCAGATGTGGACGGTTAACATCAACGAATCTTATGTTAGATATGCTCCAATGGATGTCAGTGAAACAAAGAATAATATATAACAGCTTGATGTTTATACATAAAATGAAAATTGGTATATTGCCTGAATATCTTACACAAGAAATACAGTTTGGTAGAGATATACACAGACACAACACTAGAGGTGCTTCTGACTTTAGACTGCCTCGTTTTTTGAAACAGACGACTCAGAGGTCGCTTTTCTATAAAGGACTTCAAATATACAATAGTTTGCCACAGGAAGCCAAATGTTCAACGAATTTGACCCAGTTCAAACGCATGGTTATTGTAACAGTGAAAAGCCAATTTTAAATCAACGATTATTGTGAACTTGTCGAGTCATTCACTCTATAGTCTGCTAAGGCAGAACCGTTTTTTACTAGGGAATATCCTGTTGCTTGCGAAGGCGAGACAGGAGAAATAGTAATGGTCCTGTTGCTTGCGAAGGTGAGACAGGTGAAAAGTAATGGTAGCCCAATCTATATGAAATCATAGAAAATACGATTATCAGAATTTAATAGTATTGTGATGGACATACGCGGGAGTGTGATGCAACAAGTAGTATGGCTGATAAATAGATAAGCAACAATATGTGAAGTAACTATATTTAAATATCTAAGAGATAAACGTCCCTCCCACTCCAAAGATGCGTATGGGGTGGAGGCAAAGACCATATAGGGTCTGGGGCCATCACAAAAAAAAAAAAAAAAAAAAAAAAAAAAAAAAAAAAAAAAAAATAAGGGGAATTATAACTCCTCTCCTCTTTAAAAGGGGGGGGCTTCCATACAAATTTCCTCATAACTCGAGAACTAATCAAGCAAATGGAACCAAATTTGGCATGTGAAAGTTTTCGAGGGCAAGAAAATTTTCTATGTTGAATTAGGACCCCTCCTCACTTTAAGAGGAGGGGCTCCTATACAAATGAAATACAAATTTCCTCATAACTCGAGAACTAATCAAGCGAATTGAACCAAATTTGGCATATGTGTATTTTTGGAGACAATTTTTTTTTCAATGATGAATTGGGACCCCTCCCCACTTTAGGAGGGGGGGTCCTATACAAACGAAATACAAATTTCCTCATAACTCGAGAACTAATCCAGCAAATGGAACCAAATTTGGCGTGTAGGTGTTTTTGGAGGCAAGAATTTTTTCTGTGATGAATTAGGACCTCTTCCCACATTAGGAGGGGGGGCTCCAATACAAATGAAATACAAATTTCCCCATAACTCGAGAACTAATCAAGCAAATAGAACCAAATTCGGTATGTGGAGGTTTTTGGAGGCAAAAATATTTTCTACGGTGAATTAGGATCCTTCCACACTTCAAGAGGGGGGGCTTCTACATAAATGAAATACAATTTTCCTCATAATTCGAGAACTAATCAAGCAAATGGAACCATATTTGGCATGTGGGTGTTTTTGGAGGCAACCATTTTTCCCATTATAAATTAGGACTTCTTACCTTTTTAGGAGGGGGGGGGCTCCCATTCAAACGAAATACAAATTTGCTCATAACTTTAGAACTAATCAAGCAAATGGAACCAAATTTGGCATGTGAGAGTTTTAGATGGCAGAATTTTTTTCTGTGGTGTATTACGACCCCTTTCCCTTTTAAGAGGGTGGGCTCCCATACAAATGAAATACAAATTTCCTTATAATTTGAGTACTAATCAAGCAAATGGAACCAAATTTAGCATGTAGGAGATTTTTGAGTCTTGAATTTATTTTATGATAGTTAGAGACCTCTCACCCCTGTGGTAGGGGGATATGGACTCTCATACAAATAAAACAGAAATTTTTGCGAAACTCAAAAACTAATCCAACTCGAGAAATTCGAGACTCTTCCATAAAACATTAATCAATAACAAGACCACAAAAACTATCTATAATAACACTAGATCATTCAGGACGAGCCGGTCGCGAGTGTTGCCGGTGACCCGTCGTCGGAAGCGCCGCCCACTGGGGGGCTTGCAAAATTCGAGATTGTGACAAAGATCATCCGAGATTCATGATTTATGTACAACACAAGTTAATTTGTGGCAATACGAAGTTTGTCGGGTCAGCTAGTACATCAAATAAGACAAAGTCTTTTAATAGCCATTTACGATAAGATTATCGATGAGTCCACTGTTCCATAAGCTATCAAAATTAGTATACCATTCCTCCTCTTGATTTTTTTCAATAGTAACATTGTTCAATTGTAATGTTTTCAATTTTTTTTAATTTTTTTCTACACACTTAAAAAATAGCACCGAGTTCGGCAAAATTTTGCCGAACTCTCAACAGGCGAATGTTCGGTAAAAATTTCGCTGGTGTATATCGACATTTACGGATCTTTAGTAACGTTTGGCAACATAAAAAAACTTTACCGAACGGTCGGCTGTTGAGATTTCGGAAAATTTTTGCCGAGCTCGGTGCTTTTATTTAAGTGTGTAGACGCGCCAGAAATATCCGGTTCATTGCAAAACTAAAAGCAAAGCCATGGGTTTATAGCGTCTTTAGACATTACCCTTCTTTATCGACAGACTTCGCAGCCGGCTCTTAGAGTACGGGGCCAGTGCAACGATCCTACTGACTCTATCTAGCAAGCACCGCCTAGCCGAGATTCGAACATACGACGACTGGCTTGTTAGACCACCATCGTACCTCGAAGCTAACTGAGCGGGTTTAATTGCAAAACTATAAAACAAAAACAAAAAATAAACATGAAAACAAAAATATATTGAAAGATACGGTTTTGATAGGCTGGCCAGACGTCACGGATTATACGGGAATGTCCCGGATTCGGATGACTTGTCCCGGATTACTAAGCGTCCCGGAAAGTGTCCCGCATTGATTAATTTTTTAATCGAAACTGTTTCTAAGGATGAAACATAGGAAATTATGTTACATTGCATGAAAAAACCTAGTGCTGACATCGCTTGTCAGCTGGTGCACACCCTCCCCAGTCACGGTCAGCCGGCACCTCGAACTCCTCATCTGACCAATATCGCTGGCGACTGTTCTCTTCATCTTCAGCTTTCGCTTCATTATCTCCCCGTGTTTCAATACTGGACAAACTCGGGGACAATTTGATGCACTCAGCTCTTTTGAGATGAACTGAAGTCCATTGTCCATTGTAGCATGCATGCTGACTGCGACAGGCTATCATGGAATTTAAGGAAGAGCAAAATCCGCCTGGTGAGGCATTTACCCCTGTGTATCTCCGAATTTCTATTCGTCACAAAACACTGGTTTTCACACGAATGCCAATGAAACAGATCCCTTGCCAAGTCATGACCTTTTATCACGAACACATCCCCAAAACCAATCTCGAATCTGCTACAAACCCTACCGCGACTCAGAGCAACCCTGTATTTGGCTGAAATCGTCTTTCTCTAAAGCTTATTCATCATCGAGTCAGACATATGCATCGCGTTTCGTCACCACCCGACCGCACAACCCACGAGACCGCATTCTAGCCTTTGTATATTGTTTGAGGCTTCTGTCGGGCTCCCGATTTGCTCGTCAACGCTTGTAGCCATTCCGAGTTGGATTCGCCGTACAGTACAGCGGTCAGTATGCAGTTTTGTCGCCAAAGCGCTATGCTGTAATGCTGAGATCAGCCTTGACTTTCCGAATGACCCTCAACCGCAATTGACGATCAAGAGTTCAACTCCAACGTTTAGCCTGCACCTTGCGGACAGTCCTGAGAGTTTCCTTGCACCCTTCAATTACTCACACCGCAACTTTTTTAGGATAATCCGTCAGCCTCGCCAGCTCCCGAGCAACGCTGATGGATTCTGCAGATAACCGCACACAATTACTTTCATTTCTCCTCCTGCACGATGAATATCTCCAAACCACGTTACCTTTATACTGCGAAAAAAGTATACCGAGCAGAACCGTTTACAAATAACACAACGGTACCAAAAGCTAGCATCCATGACCACTGGGAGCGCCGCTATCACCAAAATGAAATGCCCAATTTCTAAATGACCCCATCTTTACTACCGAATCGATTTAGCAAATAAGCCATTCAATATGTCCCACATTCATCAAAAAAAAATCCGGTCACTTTTTGATATACTTATACATGAAAACCTCGCTCCACCTCGATATTTTTCCTAAATAGCCTTTTGGAAGCAAAGATAAGAATTGCGAAGAAGCGAAGAGTATGTAGAGATTTTTTTATTTGAAATTCGAAATCTAAATTACAAAATTGTAACATAGCTTGCAAAATTTAAAAAATAGAAATGATTTTCGCACAGTAGTAATGCAAGGTTTCATCCTCTAGGGAGCAACCTCTAGGGAGCAGGTTTGGCATATACTTTTCATTTCAATTTTGCTCTTTTGATTATTGCACTTCAGCCAAGCAAAATTCAAAAAAGTAGCATATGGAGCATTTGTAGTACTTGTTCTACAATATTACTGAAGAAACTAGTGGTTTATCTTTCGTATTTACTGTGCTATAGGGTTGCAATGCCGTTTGGTAGCAAAAAGAGCGCTGTTTTTACTATCAACAGGGTAGCAGTCTTATAGCGCCGTAAATACAAAAGATAAAACATTACTTTCTTCTGCAAAACTGCAGATAATAACTAATTCTACAGATGCCCCATTCATCACTTTTTAAAATTTTGCTTGGCTGAGATGCAGTAATCAAAAGAGCAAAATCGAAGCGAAAATTGCATGTGAAGCCTGCTAGGGAGGCCCTTTTTAAATTAGAATGGTTTCTAAAATTGCAGTTATTACCTTGCTTCCTTCATAACTTTTGAACCGCTGGACCGATTTGAAGCATCAACGCGGCAAATAAAAGGTATTTTAATATGGTTTCTACAAAAAAATAGGTAGAAAGAAAGGTAAAAATCGCGATTTTTCGGACCACCCTAACTCAGAAAGCACCAACCTAGACGCCTAATAAAAAACTAGTCTGAATATTTTCTTAAAGAAAAATAAATTTATTTTTATGTATGAAAAGTATTCTATGCCTTTAAGAGGAGAATCAATAATAGAATTTTTATTTTACATTCAAATAACACAAAATTATGTACACTGAAGTCGCTTTTTACGCGGTTTTTCTACCCGGTTTGTTCGGAATTTACGCGGATGTGCTCAATTAGTCTATTTTTTTCGCGTAGTGTTGCAATCCATGAAGTTTTTTTTACGCGAATTTTTGATTTTTTTTCCTTGATTCAATTATCTACAGGTCTCGATTATAGACTGGACGACTGTATATAACTGTATAACTGTATGTTTTATTCAATTTTATATACGAGAAAGTAGTCAACAGGCTGCATATTGAAATTAAATGTAAAGTAGTGCATGAAATCTTATTGAAGCGATGGAGATTAAAATTTCAATCGATTTTTTATAACAAATAACAAAGTCAATTGACAACACTAATTATGTAACTTTTCTAAGTTTACAGAGTTAGGACCTATTTTCCGGAAACTAATTTATTATGCCTGTAATAATTTGTTTATTTCTTCTCGATCCAATTCGAAATTTCATTGATAATTTGAAAGATTGTTGATGCCATCAAAAATACCACCCAAGCTGTGTTCGGTAAAATAACACGGTTTCCAGGTGTCCACGATGAAAGCAAATGTTTATGCATTTTCAACTTTCTACGACGAATAATGTTGCGCTGCATGACTAACTGGCTTCTTTAGGGAGTGTCTACCGTAACATGATCTGAAAAGAAATTACCGCACTTTCTAGGAATAACTCCAGTAAAATTTCTTAGCATATCTCCTGGCTGCGCAATGTTAGCAGTCAATGGCGAAGAACAGAGAAGCACAGTCGCCACGATCGGGACAAAGTATGATTGACGTTTTTATTGCTCATTTCACCAAGTGTACCCTGGGTGTGCTACAGGAAAATCCAGTCGGAAGCAAAAAAGTCTGTACCCATCTTACTGAGAAACCGAATGCCTGCCCTCCTGACAAGGTGAGAACAATCGTCGCGTCAACACTGCGTCACTACTTGTCATGATGAAACAGAAGAAGGGGGCAGTTGGTTCTTAGCCAAAACATCTCATTCTCGTCCTAAACACTTGAGTATCATAAGTAGGAGTTAATTTCTGTGCATTTCCAAGTAACACTTAAAAGTGGTCTTTGACGATTTACAGTCGTTTTCTCATGTCCGCGATGGTGATGCTGCTCTGGACTTGCTAATGATATGGACCATTTTCTCTAGCTGCATGATGTGTATACTCGGTAAAAGCATTGTCACTTTTACAATATTCGTAAGATTAAATTAACTCTTAGTGTGTAATAGTTACGGAAAAGCTCTCAATACTCTTTAGCACTTTGATGGATAGTTACATTCAACAACCACTTAAAATATCTTACGCAATTATTTGCGGTAGTAAATATAAATTTTATATTTTTTATCTAAACATTTAAGCATGAAATTGACCAATTAAAAATGCACTGAAATCAGTAAAAAAGCAACTGGACTCTGACGACCTTCACCTTAAGGAGGAGCAAAATTGCGATTAGGGTTTTACCCTAATTTATGAAGCTGTTTACGCAGCATAGTTTCTGAGTTAAGTTGGAATGTTTATTTAGTGTGGTTTGCATTTCGTTATACGAGAAATACAAAAAAAAACATAAAGTTATTGAGGTTGAAAAGTTGAAGCAGCGTCTCGCATTACTCAAACATCTCTTCTTAATATGCGGTGAGAAAAATTCGCAAAATATATTTCTATTTTCTAAAATTTGATCATAACCCACCTAGCGGGTCAAAAGTGTGATTCATGGTTATGGCAAAAGTGCCTTAAGCGTGTAAGCCACGCTTCTGCAGGTGCACTACAGATATTGGAAGAACCATAACAGCGTCTATCCGCAGTTGAAAAAAATGGCAGCTAAATGTTGCCGTCTGACGGAGATTGTAGTACACCAGCGAAAAATAAGAAAGGCGAAAATTGAGAATATTCCTTTTCGGAACTTGCCACTAATTGAAGATATGGCAGTTTTGCTAGCTACCACTGCACTGATTTCATAAATTCAAACTTGAAAAATTTGCTCCGCGGAAAACCCACTTTCATGCCGCTAGTAGGACAAAAGTGTTATTTAGCACCTGATCACAAGAGTGATGAATTTATTTTGTCTAATATTAATATTCTATAACTAGATGATTTATAACTGCATGTATTGGTATTGGAAAGTATTGGTCATACTTGTCATGGCGGCACTTTTTAAAGAAACGAGAAAAAAGTTCTTCGCCAAATACTTGCTTACCGTAGGAATACTCATTGAATTTAGTTCATGTAGCGAGCAGTTTAAAATGAGAGTTGAATTGAGAAGCAATAACACATCTCAACATCACACTTAAGTCTTAGAAAAACGTTTAACCCCAACCCGAGCAGGAGGACCTAGCAAAATTATAACAAATCATGTTGCTTTGTAATTAAATTTTTCAACAACGGTTGATATTATTAATTATTATTATTGTTAACTAGAGGACCCGGCGCGCGTTGCTACGCCATTCTAAAAAGGGGGTACATGCATAATCCTGAAGATTTGATTAATTGTAATCTTGCAACCATGAGGTTTTTTTTGACAACCCATGATATTCCTAAATCATGCCGCAAATTTCTAATCCAACGCATAAGCATTTATGACTCGAGCAGCAAGTCCAACGTAACGATTTGGGTTTTATTATCAACCCTTAAAATGGTAATGTTGGTAAAATCGTAATAAAATATCAGTGCAGTTCGATTGAAATCAGTTGAAAACTGGTCAGAAACCATAAACTTAGTATAACCTCAACATTATTTTCTTCATATTTTCATTTTAACAATGTATTTTCTCTTCTTTTGTTTTTAAAATAAGTATTATATTATCTTACTTTTATTTAATTTGACCCATTATCTAGGCTTCACCGATTTATTCTTAACAATTTTGTTCCAAATTTATCTTATATTTTAGTATGGACGGCAACACTCGCGAGTTCGATTACTTTTTGAATATTGCAAAAAATTCCGTTTAATTTGTATGAGAGCCCTCCCCCCTTCCAGAGGGGAGAAGAATCTCAATACGCCATAGAAAAAAAATTTGCCTCCAGTAACCCCCAAATTCATTTGCTTGATTTATAGCCAAGTAATGGGGAAATTTGTGTTTTATTTGTATGGGAGCCTCTTCTTGGAAGAAGGAGGTTTCTCAATCTACCATAGAAAAAAAAATTCTACCTCCAAAAACCTTCACATGCCAAATGGTTCCATTTGCTTGATTAGTTCCCGAGTTATGAAGAAATTTGTGTTTTATTTGTATGGGAGCCCCCCCTTCTAGAGGGGGAGGGGTCTCAAACAACCATAGAAAAAATCCTGTCTTTAGAAACCCACACATGCCAAATTTGGTTTCATTTGCTTGATTAATAGTCAAGTTATGAGAAAATTTTGGTTTTATTTGTATGGGAGCCCCCCCTCTTAGAGGAAGGAGGGTTCTCAATTTACCATAGAAAAAATTTCTGCCTCCAAAAACCTTCAGATGCCAAATTTGGTTCCATTTCCTTGATTAGTTCTCGAGTTATGAAGAAATTTGTGCTCCATTTGTATGGGAGACCCCCCTTCTAGAGGGGGGAGGGGTCTCAAACCATGCTAACAACATTCCTCACATCAAACGCAATGCCAAGTTTCATCAAAATCCGTCGAGCGGTTTGCGAGTCTATACCGGACACACGAACAGCATTTCATTTTTATATATATATCCAAGCATATATATATCGCTAGATCCAAGCAAGCTGTTAAATTTTTTTTTGTAGACTCCAACACGCGTAGTGAAGGTAACAATCAACAATAACTTTAAGAATTCAGTAGAAGTAGCTTTAGATATTTACTGTAAAGTATTTTATTTCAAGTATTTTAAAAGTATTCCAATTTTATAAGAAACATAAAAGCCGTCGAAATCTCCAATATCCAAAGGTTTTGTTTTGCATTGGTTCGATTTCAAGCAAATTATAAAGTGACCATTCTTTCGTTGTTTTAAACCACGAAGTAGATTCGTAAAATCAGTCCTGAATGTTTCGTACATATGAACAAAGCTATATTCGTACGAACTATTGCATTTTACAAAATGATTCGTAGATTTTACGAATGTACGCAAAAGCTTACGATAAGAATAATACTAGATTTCACTATTTTCCGATAGGTGTCAGTATTCTACATTACCGACACCTATCGAAAAATAGTGAAATCTCTTTTATCTCCGAAAAAGCTGATTTTATCGGGAATTGAACTGAGCTCGTTTATCATACTTCTTTATGAACAGCCGACGATGCCGCAAACCACAGAACCACAGCTACTGCATACCAAGTAGGTCATAATTGCACAAGTCTATTTTCTCTTCATACAATCTTCGCAATTCGTTCTGTCGATAACGCTGCCAGACAACAACCGTGCATCAAATGGGTTTTGATGCAAGACAGCTACGAATGTACTCTCGTAGAAAATACCAACCATTCGTATTAACAACATTTGCGGTAGACAATAAGCCTACGAATGTTTTTAAATGGTATGAAATTATTTTTATCAGCTACGAATATAGTTTTACGAATGTTTTTTCAGAAAAAATACGAAATTATATTATCAGTGTGGCCGTGGAAGCTAGCTTTTGGTAGCATTGTGTTATTTGTAAACAGTTTTGCTCGGAATATTTTTTCGCAGTTTAAAGGTAACGTGATTTCGAGATATTCATCATGCAGAAAGAGAAATGAAAGTAAATATGTGCGGTCACCTGCAGAATCCATCAGCGTCGGCTCGGGAGTTGGTTGGACTGACGGATTATCCTAAAAGTGTGGTGTGAGTAATTGAGGGGTGCAAGGAAACACTCAGGGCTGTCCACAAGGTGCAGGCCAGATGTTGGAGGGTAACTCTTGATCGTCAACTGCGGTTGAGGGTCATTCGGAAAGTCAAGGCTGATCTCAGCATCACGGATTGTGCTTCGGCGAAAAAACTGAATACTACACTGTACGGCAAATCTGTCTCGGAATGGCTACAAGTGTTACCGAGCAAGTGAGGAGCCCAACAGATGCCTCAAACAATAAACAAATGCCAGAATCCGGTCTAGTGGGCTGTGCGGCCGGGTGGTGACGAAAAGCGATGCATGTGTCTGACTCGATGATGAATAAGCTTCGAAGAAGGTCGATTTCAGCCAAATCCAGGGGTTAAATTGTGTATGCTCTGGCTCGTGGTAGGATTTGTAGCAGACTCGAGTTTGTTTTTGGGGATGGGTGCGTGATAAAAGGTCATGACTTGACAAGGGATCTGTTTCATTGGCATTCGTGTGAAAACCAGTGTTTTGCGACGCATAAGAATTTGAAGATACACAGAGATAGGTGCTTCACCAGGCGGTCCTTCATTAAGTCCCATGATAGCTTGCCGCAGTTTCAGCATGCATGCTACAATGGACAATAGACTTCAGTTCATCGCAAAAGAGCTGAGTGCACCAAATTGTCCCCGAGCTCATCCAGTATTGTAATACTGGGGCATAATGAAGCGAAAGCTGAAGCTGAAGAGAACAGTCACTAGCGACATTGATCAGATGAGGAGTTCGAGGTGCCGGCTGGCCGGGGCCGCGACTGGGAAGGGTGTGTACCGCCTGATGAGCGGTGTCAGTAGTAGTTTTTTTCAAGCAATGTAACATAATTTCCTATGTTTCATCCTTAGAAACAGTTTCGATTAAAAAATTAATCAATGCAGGACACTTTCTGGGACGCTTAGTAATCCGGGACAAGCCATCCAAATCCGGGACAGTCCCGTATAATCCGGGACGTCTGGTCAGCCTAAGCAAATAACTAATCCAAAAGTCTATCCGGTTTACTAAAACGAAGGGTGTTTTGTAATTGTGGTCCAACGAGTGCTAGCAGATTAGACAGTAAGCATCTGCCCTGTATAATGCAATCAAATATCATAGGTTTGGTGACACCGAATTTAAATTTTGTCTCGGTTCTAAAATTGAGTACTTTTTCAAAATGTTCTCCCTCGTTCACGTGCAGCACGTTCTTTACAATTGGTAGATTTTCACCCTTTTATCTAAGCCCCATTTGCTTGGTTTGTAGATTACATGTGTTTTAGTTAATAGAAGTTTGCTATTTTTTCACTAATAAATTTTAATACGAGCATTTGAATTGAAAATCATATTACATTTTCAAATATTTTTCTAGTGTGGCTAGCCACGACTGGTCAACCTAGTTTAGATATATTATAACTAAACTGCCTCTAATTGATACCTGATTCTAACAAATCCTGTAATGATTTTATCTTAATTGTAGCACATTGCGTTGAAGATAAATCGTCAACATTTCAAGTTATTCAAAAACTACACAGCAAATAAAAATATATCAGCAAGTATTAGTAGCTGTGCTTTGACGTATTTAATGTATTTTTAAAATGATGATGGTAATTAAAAAAAAATTTTGCAGCTAACATATTTTAGACTAATCTCATGTTTTTTTAGTCTTGACCTTGAAATGCGGTCATACATATATATATTGATTTTTTTTTGAGACGATGGTTCTACAATATGCGAGGGACGGTAGGGGAAAGAAATGAAAAATTTTTTGGTGAAGGAGTGGGAAGAGCGGAAAGGTGAGGAGGGGGGATATTGGTAGCTACGCTTAACAAGTAGTCCCTTCATCAACTAACATATTTTTTTATAAAAGTGATTTGCAAGTAACACATTTTGTTATTAAAGAGATAACTAACATTCTTAGTCAGACACGAATGCACAGAAATAGTGTAAAGTGCCTTTAATAAAATAAGCAAACAAACAAACAACATTCTTAGTGGTGGAATCTATTAGCTCATCCATAACTCAATGTGTTACTCATATATGAATCTGGTAAAAATTTGAATTTGTCTGTTTTTGCTTCAGAATTTTTTTTTTCGATTTGTTACATAATATGTTACAAATATCAAAATGTGTTACAAACAGGTAGAATCTTGTTATGACCTCCTGATCGGGCATGCTTTGCATTTTTTTAAATAAATTGTGCCTGGTTCGTTTTGACTGAACGCAAACTTGAAAAATGCAGTACAGCCCTACTAACAGTGTTTTATATTTCAGGGCAGCCGTAAATACAGCTTCATATTTTCCATATTCTAACGGAACAGTCGTTTCAGGTTCTGATCGAAATTAAAAACAATCAATTTAATCTACCTAGTGGTGAAAGGTGAACCTTCGTTATACTATCGTACTTGCTATTTGAGATAAAAATCGACACGTCTTCAGAACATTTCGTAGTTCAAATGGTGTATTTTAGTAACTAATACGGTGACGGACTCATATTTCGCCTCCTTTATCCTAAAAAATTACATGAAATGAAATAGATAATGATTTTATAAGTACAGATAATTGATAACATAAGAATATTATAATTCGGACATTTTTTACTAATTCAATTATCACATTCACACTGAATTGTGTAGTATTCTCGTTATATTAATTATTTAAATCTTTATTCTGAGTCCCAATGGTCGTAGTTCGCCAGCTTGCGGAACCAAATTTTGCCGCTTTAGAAAAACCTAATTAAAGTAGACTTTAATGTAAATTTATAAATTAATTCTCTATATTTTTAATAAATCCAGTTGTTAAATTGGTTGGTTGGTATTGATTTTTATTAGAGAGTGCGTCTACCCTAATTTGAAATTAAAAGGTTGGAATGTATATTTAACTTTTTTTGTTGTGAAAAGGGAAGGGTTGACGAAACGTGACGTACTTTTTCAGGGGGGTCATGAAGGTGTGACAAAATTTGACAAAGGGGGACGGAGGGTTTTGGTCAAAATTTGCGTGACGTACTAAATGGATGTCGCCTAAGGTGAATATAATTTAACCTTCGGCTGTAAATCTTTAACTACAAAGGCTGTGAACCATTTCGCGAAATTTTTAACTTTTTGGTTAAAATTTGACAGTTCGATTGTTATTTCTCCTTGAGTGGTTAAGATCAGTTCAGAATGTGAACCATTTCATATTTGACGGATTGATAGTTTTTTTGCTCAATGAGAGCATATAAGGTGAGGATGAAAATATTATTTATTCTGTCCGAGTTAAAATCGGATGAATTTTTGATGTTCATTTGCCTTTATTTGATAGATAAAATTCATCTCATTTCAACCCGGGTTGTTTGAACAAATTTATTATGCGATAAGCATCCATACCAATGTAAAAAATATGCAGCGAAAAATCAGTGAAACACATCGAAGCTCTCTTCCTCACCTGTGCATATCTCATTGGCTCTCAGAACTTGGTTAAAACTAACCATGCTCCTGAGCAGGATTATTTTCGAAAAACCATCGTACTGTCAAATTTTAACCAAAAAGTTAAAAATTTCGCGAAATGGTTCACAGCCAAAATCAACGATTAGCATAATTGAAAAATTTCAAACTGCGGAATCGACTGTTTTTGGTCAGTTGTACTCAGAATTACTCCTCAACGTCCTATATACAGTTCCAAGCAATGGAAAAATTCCACACAAAATATTCAAACTTTTCAACATGTATTTCACTTCGCTCGGAAATAGTAAACAAATGTGATCCACCAAAACCAAAAGCCAAAATCTAAAGGATGGTATCTTTTTCGCAGTTTCGCAGTTTTTTACGCATCAAAAGCAAAAGGCTTGAACGTCTTTTTAAAATTTGACTCTTCTTTACCGAAAGAATTCACAGCCGCCTATTAGCGTACAGGACAGGTAGGGGAACTGTGGGTAAGACGAACAGGTTAAGAAGAACAGCTAATATAATACACAGAACTTATGATTTATAAACCCTAAATACAGTTTACTTCAGTTCAATACATTTTTTTCAAAAGCAGCTAGTTAAATATTTAGCAAAAAAAATTTTTCAATGTGTATTTTGAGTATTAAAAATGGTCCGAAAAAGTGAACTTTTTTAGTGCTGCGGGTGAAACGGACAATGTGTGGGGGTAAGATGGACAGGTATTGTAAATCCCCCCAACTGAGAGCATATTATTATTTTTAACCCTTAACAAATTGAATACGTAAAATATAGTGGTTTAGCGTGCAAAAGGTGAAGGGGTCAGTCCACCCCCTCCCACTAGTGGCAGTCAATCGAAAATTGTTGACAACTGCAATATGAACAAGCATTCCAAAATCTATTTCATGTCTAACCACTGCTAATTTGTTTGAAGTCCACATTTGCCGATTAAATTTTCATTTACATTTACATGAGATATTACTAAAAACTTGCGGTAAGACGTAGTCCTACGTCAAAAGCAAAATCAACCATTTTTTTATAATATGCTCACTGACCATCTTACCTACACTACACTGAGAATATAATTTCGTATTTTTTTTTGAAAAAACATTCGTAAAATTATATTCGTAGCTGATAGAAATAATTTCATACCATTTAAAAACTTTCGTAGGCTTATTGTCTACCGCAAATGTTGTTATTACGAATGGTTCGTATTTTTTACGAGAGCACATTCGTAGCTGTCGTGCATCAAAACCCATTTGATGCACGGTTGTCGCCGGGCATCGTTATCGACGAAAACGGGATGCGAAGATTGTATGAAAAGAAAATAGACTTCTGCAATTATGACCTTCTTGGTATGCAGTAGCTTTGGTCCAGTGGTTTGCGGCGTCGTCGGCTGTTCGTAAAGAAGTATGACAAACGAGCTTAGTTCGATTCCCGATAAATTCAGCTTTTTTCGGAGATAAAAAAGATTTCGCTATTTTTCGATAGGTGTCGGTAATATAGCATACTGACACCTATCGGAAAATAATGAAATCTAGTATTATTTTTATCGAGGGCCTTTTCGTGCATTCGTAAAATCTACGATCCATTTTGTAAAATGCAATAATTCGTACGAATACAGCTTTATTAATATGTACAAAACATTCAGGACTGATTTTACGAATCTACTTCGTGGTAGAAAACAACGAAAGAATTCGTAAAATAAACACTCGTTTTCGTACTATAAACCAAGTTTTATTAACAGTGTAGTAGTTGTCCATTTCACCCCATCATTACACATTTTTTTAAAACGTTCACAATTTTTCATATGCAAATAAAATTACCTATTTTTTCAATACTGACGTTACTTGAAAAGGTATTAAATCGAAGTATTTGATGTTATGGGTAACATTTTACACTGATAATAAAACTTGGTTTATAGTACGAAAACGAGCGTTTGCTTTACGAATTCTTTCGTTGTTTTCTACCACGAACTAGATTTGTAGATTTTACTAGGTTTGTAGATTTTACGAATGCACGAAAAGGCTGTCGATAAAAATAATACTAGATTTCACTATTTTCCGATAGGTGTCAGTATGCTACATTACCGATACCTATCGAAAAATAGCGAAATCTTTATTATCTCTGAAAAAAGGCTGATTTTATCGGGAATCGAACTGAGCTCGTTTGTCATACTTCTTTACGAACAGTCGACGACGCCGCAAACCACAGAACCACAGCTACTGCGTACCAAGAAGGACATAATTGCACAAGTCTATTTTCTCTTCATACAATCTTCGCATCCCGTTTTCGTCGATAATGATACCAGACAACAACCGTGCATCAAATGGGTCTTGATGCAAGACAGCTACGAATGTGCTCTCGCTAAAAATATGAACCATTCGTAATAACAACATTTGCGGTAAACAATAAGCCTACGAAAGTTTTTAAATGGTATGAAATTATTTGTACCAGCTACGAATATAGTTTTACGAATATTTTTTCAAACAAAATACGAAATTATATTCTCAGTGTAGAATTGAACCACTCAATAAGCATAATTTAGATGGCAAAATATTACATCCAAACGCAGAATCACTTCCAATTTTCAGTTTTTCTGTATTTAATCAAAATTTCAAAGTTCTAAATGATGATGGGAACGTTCAGACGTCATGAGATAGCAAGATGGTTGGATACCCATCAAAACATTTACGAATTTTAATGTCTTACCCACCCTGTTTGTCTTACTCACAGTTCCCCTACGGGGTTAGTGCAACAATCTTACTAACTCTATCTAGCAGCACCGCTTAGCCGAGATTAAACATACGGTTTGTTAGGCCTGCATCATACCTCGAAACCAGCTGTAGCTAGAAAAGAGATGATATTTTAAGTCAATGAGTAAATCAAGGTGACTAAAAAGAAAACATTTATAAATATTAGTATAAAAAAACTCATGGTTTCAAATACATACCCCAGCGAAGAATGCGCATTATTTTTAGAATTGGACATCGCGTTCGACAGTCGTTAACAACAGTTTTATGGGAAAATTATGAAGAGATCCACAGTATTTATTTCACTCAAGCAAAAAAATATATGCTCTAACTATAATGATTATCATCTAAATTCATATAACCTGAAAAAAGCGTGTTAACACCCAAACCCAAGTTTGCTTCCGAAACCAAAGTATTCACCCCTCACATAAACGTTTACTATTATCATTTTGGCGGGCATCGAAACAAAGTGCAATAATTGGCGATAAAGATACATCCATACATAGAGATGGTGCATTATTTTTGCCTGACAAAACAGGAGATAGTGAGGGTTAGGACTGAAAAAACCACCCTACATTGTGTAGTCACATCATTCGCATTTGCCAAAGAAGGGTGAGCAAGTTCCGGCTGGTAGGCACTTCTGAAACACACTTACGTTTGAACGAGGGAGGCATGTTTGAGTGGTTAAGATACATGTTTAGATGTTTAAGGAAGTGGTATTCTCTAGTGTACGGTAAAAGTGTTGCTTATTGATTTAGGTAAATACTTGTCAATTGCACTTATCTTGGTGTTATCAAAACAAAACAATTTACATTGATTGTGGACAGTATGATAATCGACGACTTAAATATGGCACGCTGAAATTTTGTCGCATGTCGAAGTAAACGAAGAACAATTCAGAACTATAGAAATATTCATCTTCGACACTATCGTAATTTTTATGAGAAGATTAGCTGTCAGTCAATTTTATTTTTATTCATCTAAAAAAAATATTTATGTCTTGTTTATTTGAAGTTGGTGCTAGTTTGCCACGCTTATACAATTTAATTCTCAATATTTAATGTAATATTGTGACAATTCACATAATGACAACAACAAAGTCGAACATTGTCGAAGCGTTTGCCACCCGTTTCTTGGAACATGTCCCCTATTTCAACATAATCATTATTCATGGGTCTAACAGCGCCGAAAGCGTAGCGATTCTCATACAAATATGCAACGCATATAACCCCGAAAATGTGGGAAAATAGAGTCAGCGAAAATGAATAACATATGATCAAGTCTCGTTCTGGGATTTCATGGTACATCAAGATAACAATGAATACCAAACAGCCAGCATTTCCCCTTTCAAATAATGATACCATTGAAAATCCTATATACTGATACCATACCGAGGTAGCGCAATTTTAATAACATTTGCTCAACAAAAAAGGTCTCTAAGGTATTGACTTAATATTATAAATTTATTTCATTTTCTCTATAATATGAACATTATTTTCACCAGGGCTGCAATTGAGCCGTGAAATGGTGGTGAAATGATGAGATCCTGTGGGATAGTTTGTGTAATTAAATTGAAGTTGGCAAAATCATTGCAGGCTGCTATTTTTACAGTATATTTTAAATCAAAATTAGATTTACCGTTCAGGATCTTAGAATATCAGCTAACCTGAGCTTTATTACAGGCTGCTATTTTTACAGTATATTTTAAATCAAAATTAGATTTACCGTTCAGGATCTTAGAATATCAGCTAACCTGAGCTTTATTGTAATCCTATTCTAGATAGAACCAACAAATAGGCGAATTCCGCACATGTAAACAAAACGTGTTTATTTTTTGCTGGGTCAACATATGCAAATCTTCTCTCACCCGCTTTATTTACATTTGCGACATTTATCTTTTTGTTGGTTCTATCTAGAATCAGCAACTAATTTCAATACGGGATACATTTTACTTACCAAATTACTTTTCTCAATCGCTTCAATCGTGACTAATGTATGAAATAAAAGTTTTCATCTTGGTAATAAACCTTGATATCACTTTATAAATCAATATCTAGACAGAATATGGTACAAACAGAAACAGAAAGGATATATAATTTGTTTTTGAGAAACAAACGCTAAGCGAAGACACTACTGACTGGCCAGAAGGCAGAAAGATTCAATATCAAATGAAAACTGTCGCCACATTTCAAGCCACCCACTGATAAATTAATCGAATTTTTGTATCTACAAACCATCATGAAAAAGAACTTGTTTGTCCTTCCTTTCCAATTTCTCTTGTGTAAACCCGATTGAATACGCGTTTGTCGTATGAAAAGAATGTCAACGACGTTCGATCAAATTGAAATTGGCAATGGCAACCATATGACCAAAATCGTTGCTCAGCCGATTTTTATCGAAACAAAAGCGGAATGAGAAATACAAATCATTTTTATTTAATCAGCGACAAAATTATATTTTGATTCTGAATTCTTACAAAATTAACACGTAAATTATCGATCGCTCGATCTGCAAGTGGTCATGAGTTTCTTAGTAGAATTAGACAATTCGATGTCAACTAACTTTAGCATAAGTTTATTCTTAGGAATAATTGATATACTACGTGAAGAGTCACATAACAATTTTAGCCCCTCCCCACGCGCTCTATGGACAACCGGGGACATTAGACTGTATGAATAAAAGAGTTAGAGCAAATGCTCTCATAAGATTTACAGGGGGAAAGCAAAGCAAACTGTTTTATTCATACGGCCTATCGACCCAAACCCTCCCCGCCCACGGAGGATATTGCCAGAGAGGAAAAAAATATTTTTCATTAGTGTCCATATAGTTGCCACTGCCTTATAAAGGGTTAATAAACGAATAAACAAACAAGGTACTGGTCAAGTTGGCGAGAAATCTATCATATATCCCTTTATTATCTTTTACCGGAGGGTGCGCACATTTCCCTGCGATTAGTGACAATTGAAGGCACGTTATGTCTGTCCCAGAGACGTATCTTTTGTCAGAGTAATAGATAAAATGGATTGCAAGAGGGAACATCTGTGTTCAATGCAGAAATTCGAATTCCAATAACCTGCAGTCAGCTGAGCCATTCATTATTATTAATTTTGTGTAATCATTTGTCATTGGTTTTTCAGAAAGTGGTAAATAGATAAAATCGGTCATTATTACAATATATCTTTTCCAAAAATCTATACATTGTAATATATATTTAACTTTTATTTTATATTTTAGGTGTGGTTCCAAAATCGTAGAGCCAAATGGCGTAAGACTGAAAAGTGCTGGGGCCGAAGTACTATTATGGCCGAATACGGACTCTATGGTGCTATGGTTAGGCATTCACTGCCGTTGCCAGAAACTATCCTCAAATCAGCCAAGGAAAACGAATCTGTTGCGCCATGGCTTCTAGGTATGGAGATGAAAAGTAAATATCTTTCTATTTCTACTCTCATTCCTATGCTTGATTAGTAAGATTTCTTTGGGAACGAGAATATTGAATGACATTAGCGTCAAAACACTAAATTGTCTACCTCTTCCTAAAATAATTTAATTAATCTTGCACATAGTTTAGAACACTACGCACCAAATTTATACTGTGCAACTAAACAGTTTAAATGTAAAGGAATAAAAATTAACGTTTTTAAAATATCTGCATATAAAATTGTTAATTTATTGTAAGAGTGTTTCGATTTATTGAAATAAATGTGATTTTTCATAATCACCTATAATGAACAATTCAAACAAAATTTAGTATTCAAATTTCTTCTGTTTTTGAAATACATAATTTTACTCAAGATGGCCTCGAGGTACGATGCTGGTCTAACAAACCAGTCGTCGTATGTTCGATTCTCTGTCCCGCAATTGTCCTGTACTCTAACAGCTGGCTGCGAAGTCTGTGGAATAAAAACAGAAGGCCCAGAATCGAAAATGGAACGCACCACCTGGCTTTGCATTAATTTTTTCGAACGTTTGATACTATAGATGGAATGATAATGTTTATCATGATGATGATTTTGCACTACTGAGACTACCTAAAATTTTAAAGCGTACAGGTTTAGATTCGGTTTGTTATTTAGGTATTTAATTGGCTATCCATTCCAAGACATAAGATGATAGACAAAATATCTCCAACTCGGATATGGGCTGCCGCTCTCCAATTCTTTGGACGCCGTTCTCACTCAACCTGGCCCAAAAATCTTACTCGCTGTGCTTCTAGGCATGTTCCTACCGAATTTGAAGCAAACATTGACTTTACAGGGTAATTGTCCGGCAATCTTGCAACATGTCCTGCTCACTCTATCCGTCTAACTTGTGGTTGTTGATTTTATTCTAGAGTGGTTTAACCGACGGGTCATTCACCACTCTTATCCGTCTAACTTCAACCGCCTTTTGAATACTGGGTTCGCAGTATAGCTGCACGAGTTCATGGTTCATCCTCCGCCTCCATACTCCGTTCTTCTGTACGCCGCACCCGTCTCGCGAAAACTACGAGTATCGTGCCCTTAGAGAACAACTGTTATTACGAACAAGACGCTGAAAGACGTACAAAGTACACTTTGTTCTTTATATTAATTATTTACCAGTAAAAGTGATATGAACCTATTACCAATTGAATCGTTTGTTTGAGAAACCCCACAAGTCCACTCGACACAATTGTTGGAAAACAACAAAAACTGATTTTCTCAAAACTTTGAACTAATCCTTATATTTTTTGGAATGAGGTTCAATGACAATATCTAAAATATATCATTTAGACTTATCCTTTTATCAACATAATGAATCTAGTTCAAATTATAATGGTTTAAAGTTGATGGATAATTACACAATTAAAAAAAAGAACCGAAGTCAGCAAAATTTTGCTGATATTTGGACAGCCGAGCGTTCGGTAAAATTTTTTATGATGCCAAACGTTAGTAAAGATCCGTAAACGTCGATTTACAAAACTTAAATTTACACCGAACGCTCGGCTGTCCAAATCTCGGCAAATTTTGCTGAGTTTTTTAAGTGTGTACGGTTTCTCAAACAAACGAGAAATCGGCGGCCTACATTTGAATAGTTTTAAACCGTTTTCATTCAAATTTGTGATCTTTTCATGTGTATAGTGGATAATTTATCACTATCACTATCACTATCACTATGGATAATAATCTACTATACGCTGCCTAAAAATAGGGGGAGCGGGAGGGGGCGCTAAGCATCGTAATCAAATATTTTTTATGTAAAATAATAGAAGTTTTAAAGAGTCGATTTTTCCGTTCAACATTTTGGCGACAAATATAGCTTGCTCGATTTTTCTGCGTCGTTCTAAAGTATCTAGACCGACAAGGCGACATCGTTCAGGATACGAAGGAAGATTCACAGGATCACGCCATGGGAGATCACGTAGTGCCATGCGAATAAATCTCTTCTGCACTCGTTTAATTCTCAATGTCCAGGCTACTTGATAAGGAGTCCAGATCAGCGTTTTCCAGTATTGGTCTCACCAGAGAACAATACAAGGACTTTAAACAGTACGGATCCTTAAAGTCCCGTCCAATCTTTGTGATGAAACCGAGCTGCCGGTTTGCTTTTGAAATTACATTCGAATGATTCTGATTAAAACATAGCTTGGTCTCGAGAACGACGCCCAGGTCATTAGCATGTTCAACTCTCTTAAGTACTTGACCATCAATATTATATTCGAACAATATAGGCTGCTCAAAATTACTTATGAATATAGGCCAGTCTTCTGGATTGCCGCTAACTACGGGCAGGTCCTTTCCCAATACCTGTCTCGCGGCAATTTGCGTTTGTGTCAGGGTTCGTACTGAGGAGACGGGATCCACTGGGTCTTCGGGAATCGGGTTAACACCAAGGTTCTGCTGATTTCCACCTGATCTTCCAGTTTCCTGTCTGTGTAGCCAATTTTCGACCTTTTGCTTGGAATTCACAACCGAATGACCTCCATTGTTTGCTTCTTCCATTCGATGCTCGGAATTAATAACAGAGCCTCCATTACTTGCTTCTGCCAGCTGCCGAATAACCACCTGTCGCTTCTCTAGCGATTCTTTTCTAATTTGCTGCTGTTTACGCCTTAGCTCCATTTCCTCCTTCAGTTTGCGCTCGCGAAGGCGTTTGGCTTCCTCTAACTGACGTTCTTCTTCTTGTAACATCCGCTGCCTAAAGGCTTCATCTTCCAATAAAGATTCTTCTTGTAGTTTTTGCTCTTCTTCGAGGAGTTTTAATTGTTCCCTAAATGCTGCAGCCCGCACGCTGGAAGATACGCTTCCGGGCGGGCCAGGGTTCTTCTTGCTATTCCTAGACCCGGCCTTTGAACCTGCCTTAGATCCTTTGGGCGCTCGTGTCTCGTCGACCGGCACTTTCAGTTGGCCCTTACCGGATTTCACTTCCTTCACTTGCTTCAAACATTGCTTGCATACGTATGCAGCATCCGGCAGCCGGATTTGAGCATCCACACCTGCACATCCAAAATGTTCCCAGCGCTCGCATTTGTCACACTGGACCATCTCATCCTCGGCCGAGTCCACCCGTTTACAGGACTGGCAGTTTTGTGGGGAATTGTTCTCTGCCATACTTCCGATCCCTAACAAATTTCTAAAAGAAATGTTGGGTTAGGTTCACCAACTCCGATTGAGCAACACGTTTTTCTGTGTGTGAGCTTTTAGCTGCAACCAAACCTTTATTTTAGAATAATCAATTATAATTTTTAGATTTACAACTTACAAATTTGGTGTTCTGTCTCTAGAAGTGGAGTGGCTTGAATCGTAATATCCACTAAGCTGCTATTATCCGTACTATATTTAAGTTAAGTAACAATCATTAGCACTAAGCATTATTTAGGTTTTATCAATTTGTACTCACACTAGGTTTTAATTTAGATTTAGCATATGCACGGTATAACTAGGTTTAATGAGCAATATAATATAGGTTTAATGTAAATATCGAATAGAAAATCACTGTTAATCAGTGTAAATTTGTAGAATGGAATCTGTAGGTTTCAACTCGTGACTTTTCTGTCTTCTACGATTTGTCTCTCACATACAAACCGATCGTGACGTTATCACTCGGCGACGTTATCACTTTTGACATCTGCACTGTTATCAGTAGCGTTACTACGATGAGGGGTCCCGTCGTTACAGCTGACAGTTCGATGGAAGGTCATAATCTGACATTTAGCCGTGCTGACGATGAGCCAGTTCTTGCGACACCAATTGACGAAAGTGTCAAGCAACTTTTGCAAATTTCGGCAATCTTCAATGGATCGAACAGCGAGATATAGCTTCAAATCGTCCGCGTATATCAACTTACATCCATCGCCCAAAAGTAAAGCGACGTCATTAAAATATAGCGAGAAAAGCAATGGGTCCATATTGCTGCCTTGTGGTACCCCCGATCTATTTGTAAATGGGGAGGAGAGACTTGAATTGAGCTGCACGCGTAGCGTTCGATCACTTAAATAAGAATATAACCACTCAACAAAGTGTTGCGATGCGCCAAGTCTGGAAAGTTTACGTAAAAGTATTCGATGATCTATTCGGCTAAACGCGGGCTACAAATCTGTGTAAATTAAGTCAACTTGAGCCTTCCGCTCTAGATGCGAGATGCAAGTCGATGTGAAATCCAGAAGATTCGTACAAACAGAACGACCTGGCATAAATCCGTGCTGATCGAAGGAAATATAGCTTTTTGTACGAGCAAGAACAGCAGTGCTCACAATTATCTCAAACAGCTTACACGACGCTGCGAGGCTAGTTATGCCACGAAAATTTCTTATATTTTGCCGGTCACCAGATTTGAAAACTGGGAACATATAAGACTGTTTCCAAATCCCCGGGTACTTTCTTTGCTCAAACGACCTGTTGAATATTCGACATAGCGGTTCCGCCACTACAGATGCACAGCGTAAAAAAACAATTTCTGGAATCCCGTCCGGGCCAGCGGAAAACGAAGCTTTTAGTTTTTTTGTGGCGAGAACTATCATATCCGTAGTGATTTCTAAGGTGTCGAAATCAACTAAGTGAAATGATTGAATTTATTCAAATTTTAAATAACGAGGAACAGGAGCCTTAAGACATTATAGATCGGACTCGATTATCCGGGTGAAAAAAAAATTTGTAAATAAGTTTTTTGAAATGTGTTCACGTTCAAAACGTGTTTAACATCATAAAAAAAATTTTTTTTCACCCGGATAATCGAGTTCGACCTGTATTTCAAAAAGAACATGCCGAAATCGCAGTATGAAATACGAAAAGGGAACTGGTGGATCAATTGAGGGTTAAGCACGAATCGCTCCTGCTATACAATATAACTGCTAAACAATTCTGTGCTGAAAATCGAATGAGTGTCAATTATTATCATTATATACGATTGAAGATCAGCTTGGGCGTCTTTTTCTCAGCTTTAGTTACGATTCCAAATTAGTTAAGAGTTATTTACGATAATTTTCGTACATTGATCATGTACGATTTAGTGATAGCTGGGGAGTCATTTTATATAAATTGACAGTCTTTCGTTGTAATTATACCTTCAAAGTGATACTAGATTTACTGTTAAAAGTTATAAGCAGAAATGTGAAAATTACGTGACACGATTTTCTCCGAAACCACACAACCGATTCCAACGATCTTAGTACCAAATGAAAGCTCTTACTATTAAACTTTATGCCAATTGTTATTGAAAACAAACAAGTGGTTTGAAAGTTAACCTTAAAAAACCAGTTTTGACAAGGTTCAAATGATCGCCTGTTTCTCAGAGATGGCCAAACCGATTTATGCGCTGTTAGTTTCATTTGGCAGGTAATATAGCCGGATAGATCACAATTGAATGGCTTTTTGATTGGACGTTTAATTTGAAAGTTATGAGCAATCAAATACACCACTCCAAAATTAACAATAATTTATAATGATTTTAACCAAGATAATGTACCAAATTTCAATTATTTTAATATCAAACGAGGGGTTTTGACACTACAAATATATATGCAAAATTTCATAAGAATTGCTTTTACCGGTGAAAAGATATTAACCCTCGAACACTCGCGCCAACTTTTGTAACACGGTTACTTGCGCGCACAATAGCCCAAAACCGAACGTGCGCACTAGAGTTTTGACTAGGAAAACTTGGTTTTAAGTTTATCGAACCTTTGGAAGAGTTTCTTGGAATTGAAAGCTCTATCGTCTGGTAGAATTTGAATTTTGATTAATCCCCGTAAAAGTGAAATAAAAAAATATTTTTCTTCAGGTACAATATAACACATTGATGTGTTCTGCAAATTTTTAGAGCATATTATTACAAGAAATTTTGCTGAAGACAGTAACCTTCTATCTCTTCAGCGAAGATAGAAAAATCTTATTTAGTGTATATGAATTTGTAAGATCAGTTTTTCTATTTTAGTTCTTTTTGTAATTGTTGTATGACTTTTTCATGTATTACAAAGCTGTACAAATAATAAAAATACACAACTTTGCTGAATATAGTGTATCTCTTGGTTTGCTTATTTAGGAACTGTAGAACTTTGATTATAAAAAATACCCTGATTTTGACTCCGAAATACTCGACTACCAACAGACGGATACATTTTAAACATTTTACATTTGCTGGTAGTTTATTTTTTTTTTTTTTTGCATGCAGACACCATTTTCCCATATGAAGAAATGAGAGAAAATTCCAGTTGGGGCCAATTGCGGTACATCTCACATGCTGCTTGCTTCGTTTCTATGATGTCGGTTTATGCTGATCTATTTTCCTAACAATTTAAAGTATTACTGCATTGAATAATTCTGACATTTTGCTCATAACCATTTTATTGAAGAATATACGTTAGTATATACGTAATATACGATTTGTAACTTTATAACAATATGGCATTCAAAAACCTACACATGTTGTACAAAATACAACAGCGTGAGTAACCGAAGGTTAATAAAAATTGATGAAATTTATTCAAGAAAACTTTATTGTTGTTAATCAAATAGAATGGTATTACAAGAAATTATGCATTGTTCAAAAAGCTATAAACTAGACCTTTACTACGCAATGTATATGTTGAAGAATAATATTTCTTCTTACAACTTACTTTTACTTGCACTTACCCTTATTATTAACAACTTACTCAGCAATTTCATGAGAAAAGGAACTATCAAAATTTATAAGTGCTTCTATTTGGTTAAAATTTTGTAAATTTATTCAATTTCCAAAAATTTTATGTTGACCAAACGTGTCGATTTCTATCTCAAATAGCAAGTAAGACCGTATAACAAAGGTTCCTTTCACCACTAGGTGGATTAAATCAGGTTTTAGTTTAAGTACTTACTAGTAACAGAAAATTTCAAAAAGTGGATTAGTAAATGCCAGTCTTCTGATTTTTGTCTGCCTGATTGCGTATAGTGCTTTCGCTGATAAGTGCGCTCGTGTGTTATCGTGGAAAAAAGTATCTTTCTACCGCCAGATTTGTTAGATATAATTGTGTAGATAGAAGGTAGCATGTTTGTGTTTGGATTTTGACTTCCACTTCTGTTCTGTGACTCAATCAATCAATCTATCTAATGAATCCTGATCCTGATGTTTACTAGAGCTAATCTCCAATGCACATCTTGTCTGTATTAATATTGACTATGTATAATACTAACCACTTTGCTAGCTTTGAGATACCATGCTGGTCAAACAAACCAGTCGTCGTATGTTCAAATCTCGACTGGGCACTGCTGCTAGATTGAGTCAGTAGGATTATTGCACTAGCGCCGTAATTGTCCTGTACTCTAACAACCGTCTGCGAAATCTGTCGATTAAGAAGAATCTAATCTTAGAAAGATGTTTAAGACCAAGGCTTATTCATGGAGTATCTCCAGGTATGAACACGTGCAAGCGCAAGGTTGGGACTTAGGAAAGGTAGAGCTATGTAGTGGGCTTCTTGCTTCTTCCCAGTTGCCTTCCCCATTTCATACCAGGTGCACTTGGATGATTCTTTATCGACAGACTTCGCAGCCGGTTGTTAGAGTACAGAACAATTACGGGGCTAATCAACGATCTTACTGACTCTATATAGCAAGCACCGCCTAGTCGAGATTCTAACATATGACGACTGGCTTGTTAGACCAGTTGGCTTGATCATACCTCGAAGCTAACCGGGCGGTTGCACTTTGATGATGCTTATGTTGAAAAACTAGTTTTCCACCCGTTTCCGCATATCGCCCATCACTATGAAAGCTGTACCCAACCCAAGCTGTTATTACAGCTCTGGTAAATGTTATGTCCATCTCTGAACGTACATGCACGCTTCTTGCAGAACTTAAATGACGGTTGCAGTAGTTATTGCATGTTGTAACCAGCATAAGTGGAATGCTTAGACACATTCTTCCTCGCGAAATAATACTTTACGGTTGTTCCAGAAGGGGCATAAGAAAGGTAAAGCACAAGATATAGGCAGGCGCAAGTTTGCACTTTGCGAATTCTACACAACATCGTTAAGGTGTTGTCTTTAGAAGGTTATCTCAAACTTACCTCAAACTTCAATCCTTCAATACATTGGAGAGCACTCAAATGCTCCCATAGTATTTCCAATCTATAGTCCGTTTTCGTCGAATTACAGTAGAAATAACTAGACCATTTTCCTCATTGCTGTACTAAGACACTCAAAGAAATAACCAATTGTTATAAAATTTTGTTAATTCAGTGATTTTACTATTATCTATTTCTATTATTGAAAACATTAAACAGTTTTTAAATATTGCAGGTATGCACAAAAAATCATTGGAAGCCGCTGAAACACTGAAAAACTCAGAAGACAATAGTGATCGAGAAGAAACACGAACAGAAGCCAGTGACATCAGTGCGGGGTCAAGTTTGAACAATCATGGAATGTCTCCTGTAAAATCTCCAGGACTAGTTCCACTGGGGAGTACGAATATAGGAAGCAGCACTAATAACAGTAATAACCAAAGTTCCAGTCCTGATGGCAGTAACGTTCATAATGCTCATCATAGTTCAAATACTTCAACGAATGCGATGTCGCATCTGTCGCCAACGTCAGTTCATTCTCCAATCAATAGCTCTTCAACCACGTCGATATCTCCTCCTCCAGCAACATCCGCGCGACAGCGAACATCTCCATTAGTAGCGTTAACTGGTCAGGTTCAATCCGGTACGCTAACAAATCTGCATCACCATCACTCTCATTCGACGCATCATCATAGTCCTGTAGACAACAAAGAATTTAAGCTTACTAGTAGTAGTCCAACTGGAAATAGTTACCACCCTGAAAACGACCCTGAAGCGTTTAGGTGGGTTGACTACCGAGATCCTGTTTCGTATATACGGTGATTTGAATTTGTTTTTACCATTCTTCACTCTTTCTCACTGCAACTAGTCATGGTCTATTTTCGTAAATATGATCAGTCAGTCACCAAGTACGAAGTCTAATGATACATCTTTTTTCAAACTGTTGATGCCATAGAAGGGGCAAGATTGTGTTGAAATTCGTGTACTTTAAGTAAAATTAGGTTTCATTGTAACTTGAAATTGTTGTTAATTGAACAATTTAGTATATATTGACAGATTTTAAATCAATTCAATTGCTAAATCGTGTGTATAATAAGCTTAAGAACACAAATGTATGCTTTTTTGACATAATCTCACCCCGGATTACGATACTAATGATGGTTTGTATCTTGAGTTTTCAGATCGTGCTTAAACGTTATGTTACTGACATAAATATAAGGTTACATATAGTTTGATTTTTGGCCCTAACTCCATTGATTTTTATGTAACTACAGCAGCTCCTCGAATAAGGCGGTGGGTGGTGTTACACGCCCACTGCATTTTCAGTTTCATTTTAATCAATTTAGTTACTATTTGGTGGTTAACAGGTCTATGATGTGTAGATAGACAGTTGAGAAATCGTGATGAGCGTACAGCACCACCCATCGCCTTATTCAGGGGATTCCTGTAATCTCAAACAAACATAAGATTAAAAACTAGGTACCATTTTAAGTCTCGGTAATACTGTCCACGGAGGTTCCGGGTTCTGCAGCCAGCCAGGTAAGTATTCCCACTGCACTATAGCCAATAACGAACCAAAAAAACAGACGCAATTAAGATACGATCTGCAGGTTGATAAAATATAGGTGATCTTATATAAAATTTTCCGGGGAAATTCGTGGTGTCACCTGCTTCAAACACAACACGCTTAACACGCTTCAAACGCTTTTTGAAGTCGTTACATGCGGCACGCACTACTTCCATCGGAATGTCATCCCATATCTTGTTGATAACTAACTTAACTTCTTAAACTTAAATTCATCCAAACTATGATATTTATAATCCTTGAGCCTCTGCTACATGTATTACCATATACAAAAATCTAGAGGATCGAATTAGAAGAACTCGGAGGCCATTCCTTTTTCGATATGAAATCCGTTAGATTGGCTTTGCACCACGTCTGCATAAGCTTTGCAGTATGGGATGGAGGTCCATCCTGTTGAAAGCAGTAATATTCTTCACCATACATTCCTCGAACGTAAGACATCAAATTTTGTTCTAAGACCATTTCTAGATAGTATTTTGCATTAATTTTCCCACCCTTTTCAATAAAAATAAGAGGAAGTTTCCCTTTGTTTTAAATGCCTCCTCATATCATGACCGCTGATGAATTATGGTATCGTGGAACATTCCGTTTGTGCATTGGAATGCCTATGATTGAAACTGACCACAACCGACTATTTTGAGTATGATGCGGGGTTTGAAGAACAAAAAAGCTTCTCATCAGAAAAGATCGCTTCGGAATCACCGTGCCGACGAAGCAGCAGTTTGCATCTTTCCTGCCTATTTTATTTTGTTGCTCTCATTAATCCATGGATTTTACCTATTTTGAATGCTTCCATATCCAGATCCATTTTAAAAATTCGATTAAGAGATTCTCTGTTGATATTCAGCTGAACTGTCATTTTCCGTGCGGACCGGTCGCAACTGCGACGAATTCACTCTCGAAGAATATTTTTAAGATCTGCAAATCTAACGCTTAGTCTCCTTCCAGTTTTGACGGTTTTCAACAGGTCCCATCTCGAAAAAATTTTTTACTGTATAGTATGTAAATCCTTTTTTTATTCCGAGATGTTTGAGGCACGAAAAATAATGCTGCATTAGCACCGTTTGGGAAATTATTTATTATCAACGACCGTAACTCGAAAATTGGCACGTGCACAACGAACGAGATACAATACGAAAATAAAACCACGTCAAGTAAGCCTTAGGTCAAATCTTCCGACAAAAAAAAAGACTTAAGTCATGATGACATACACACATATTATTAGTTTGATTGTATAAATTGTATGGTGACCGGACGAGAGCCATACATACGATAGCCATACGGACGGTTGCCATACGTAAGAATGCCATATGGACGAATGCCATAATGTATGATTGCCATAATGGACGGGAGCCATACAGACGGATGCCATAATGTATGTTTGCCATGATGGACGAAAATAATGTACATAACGTACGTTTGTCATAATCCATATATTCAACGTTTCCTAGAAGATTCAGGGCGAGCCGGCCGCAGACAACGGCGAGTGTTCGCTGGTGACCCGCCGTCGGAGGCACCGGGCAGTACCCCCCCCCCCCACCACAGAAGTCACATCTGTTAGGTCTATTCGTTTTCCTAGGTTTACCGTCCTCTAGCTAGTTTTCCCTAGTCCTCGCATCAAGATATTCTTTATAAAATGAAAAGCGGCAAAGCCGTTTTTTTAACTGAATCAATTAGGCCTCTCGACTTGGTCGCAAACAAAAAATATGAATCTATACGTCTGTAATGGCTCCCGTCTATTATGGCAAACATACATTATTGCATTCGTCTGTATGGTAATCGTACGTATGGCAACCGTCCGTATGGCAAACGTATATATGGCTGATGGGGTGTCGTCCAATTATATAGGCCGTTGCTAGCATAAAATGATTTTTGTTCAAATATATATGTGTCAGACTGTACATGTGAAAGTGCAGGGAACCCATACTATTTTCATAGATGTTACAGGAAAACATATGGTATCGTGTTAATAGGGCAAGGCAAACAATAAGGGGATCATAAGGGAGCTTTATTCAATAATAATATTTAGGGGGCATAGTACTTTTTCAACATAAAAAAATTGAAATTTTTTTTATTAATTATTTCGAAAGATTAACATTTTGACCATATGTGTTTCAAGTCATTTCAATGAATTCCAAAAATTGACAAAGTTACAGCTATTTGTACCGCGCATGTCTGGAGCGGTTACACGGCGAATAAAAAGTTCAACGTCGTTTTTCTCGAAACCAGGTTTTGAAAGTCGGTACCATAAATATCTCAAGAACGGCTTAAGCAATTCTCATGAGTCTTTTTTTGTTTTAAAGCCAACAAAATTATCTAGTGTTTGACCCATCCTTTTTTTGATATTACTATTTTTGTATTTTTTAGATATGTTTAAAGTCAATTTTTTCGACTAAAAACCTTACTTTTATGTTTGAATGTCCGCCATTTTGTTATGCGTTCGAATTTAAAAAAAGGATGGGTCAAATACGAGATAATTTAATATATTTTCATGTCGTTTTAGAATTTTTCAAATTTGGATAAGACCCCCAGCGCCAATCCATGGTACCGCAAATCATGTTTTTTTCGAACGATCATGTTCAAGGAGCCGTAGGGGAGAGGGGAAGAGGTTCACATATGTAAACAAAATTGTAAATATTAGTATAAAGTGCAATGTTTGGAATGCAAAAAACCCGAATCGATTCGCTTTTCGTGTTATCGAGAATAAAATATTTGAAATTAGGCAAAAAATATGGTGTAAAAAGTACTATGCCCCCTTAAAACGAATACCCTAGAGTCGCTTTTTACGCGGTGCGCGGATTCACGCTGTTTTACATAAGTGTCGAAATTTATGTGGAACTTATCCGCGTAAAAGGAAACTTGCGTGTATACAGTTTATCAAAGATGAATAAATAATAGTACAAAGTAAAATAAAATGGAGAACCGTTTTAATTCAAACTTAGAACAGTCTCAAACTTCGAACACTTCAGAATAAAATGCTCGTTAGTATCGCTAATTTGATAAAATATTCTGCTTGTTATACACCATCGTGTTCATTAGAATATCCCCTATCCGGTGAGGTATAACGTTGAACTATAGAACACCTTATAAGAAATCAGCAGGCGCAGGAAAAAAAGTGAGAACTCAGATTTTAACTTGGTTCGTTTACTCTTAGCGTTTCGTATAAAAATAAAAAATGTTTTTTCGTTTGCATTATTTGACCAGTTTTAGAACGTTTACCTTCCCATTTCGCGATTACTAGATAAATGCAAGGTATGTATTTACTGAAGCATTGTTGAAACACAATATTTATTGCATTATTTCAAAGATATAAGATAAATTAAAGCGTTCCAAGTTTGAATCACGTTTTGAGGAGTGATTCAAACTTCGAACAGCCACGAATAATCTTAGGCTTTTCCCGTTTTTCCTTTCGGAAAATGAACTGTTTTGATTGTAAAGCTATAAAAAGTCACTTTGCATTTGTGGTACGTGCAGATCGAAAATATTAGCAATTAACTACAGAAGTGCAGATTGTAACTAATTGTTATGTGAAGAATTTAAATCACACTATTAGGTGGATTTAAAAAGACAGTGTTTAGAAAAAGGATATAATTTCACTCATTTAAGTTGAGTGGCACTAAAAACATTAACATTTATAAAAATAATACTAGTCTTCGACGTCTGAGACAGAAAAATTTAACCCTCGAATGCCGACCATGAAAGTGTTCGAAGTTTGAATCAAAACCGAACTGTAGCTTTTTAGTGTTTTTCAATGTTAAACTAGATTTTATTTCCATTTTGAACATTTTCCCGAAAAAATGATTAAATTGTCATGCTGTTAATCCATTTGAAAGGGTAAAATAACAAAAAAGTCGAACATTTTCCTTCGCACAAAGTTTCAGCATAGCTTAAGTGTTCGAAGTTTGAATCAAAACGGTATATGTGGGTAAAATTAAAACAAAATCACGAGAAATCGTTCGAATGAAATATAATTGATTTATGTGAGTTTTCATCAGTCAATATCCAATAAATAATTAAATTTTTCCTTCTGATATATGTGCATTATTTAAACTTGTTACGACCAAAGTTTTAACTTAACAATAGGAGATGCTTGATAAGCTAAAACAAAACAAATAATTAAAATAACATATTAGGCTTACTTGCTAACAAGGCCGTGTGGCTCACCCGAATTCCCAAAATCGCAATTGCAATCAGGAAGCCGGGAACCACGCAGCATCGCATCTCCTAAGCTACTCAGCAGAGTATCACCAGGTATGGCCACGTGAGGCGCTAGGTAGCGTATTGAGAAGGCAAGAGTGGAAAATTTTTCATAAGATCACCTATATTTTATCAGCTTGCAGGCCATATCTTAATTGCGTCTGTTTTTTTACCCATAGTGCACTGCTGCGATCCAGAATATCTCCCGCAAAAGGAATCACATATTGCCAATATATTGTTATGCAATGGACTTACTGCGTAAAAACGTACCGAGAATCTTTGAAATCACATTTCCCGAGCCACAGCCGCAGCGGTTGTTTTTTTTTTTGTTTTTGTAGTAACATGGTTTAATATTTGTATCTATTTTTTATCAATTACCATAAGATGTGCACTTGAAATAACATAGAGAAGATGGCGCCAAACATGCAAAAATTCATGGAGTTTTGCGCTTGTTGTAACTGAATTGAGCCTCTAATAAAAATCGAATACTTCTGAAATAAAAGATGTTGCTTGTTGTGATGTGACTGATCTACGTAATACCAAAAATTGACAAATGCGATCTATGCGTAAATACTACATTTATAATAATAATAAAAATAACAATATTTATTGCAGGAATAATTCCATTGCTTGTCTGCGAGCAAAAGCTCAAGAACACCAAGCCAGGCTACTAAACAGCGGTCTTCTGCTTCAAGTTCGTTCACTGGCAGGTTTACAAAATCCAGTGCATCACAATAGTATGTCTGAAATTAGTGGCGTTGGGAACGGTGGTGCCAACAATATCCACCATTGTGACCCAAACGGAAATAACCTGCTTCTTGCAAGTTCCTCCCACTCTTCATCCCAGGAAAATCTAAATGTAGCAGCCATAGAGCGGCAGCGCTCGGAGGCCAATAGTAGCAATGGATCCGCTATTTCTGTAAAAGGCCGAAGTAACAGTCCAAATGTTGCTACCTTTTGACATTAGAACAACTGGTGTTGATCTTTCCCACCATGCTATCACCGATGTAGCGCAATAGGCTTAGTCATTAGATGATAAGTTTCATAATCCAAATGTCTATATAAAAGCCTAGAGGCAAGACAGTTTTTATCTGAGTTAGCCTTTTCACCTGAATATTACAAATATTAATCATGCTAATCTAATTGCTTCGGAAAAATAGCGGGCTACCAAAACTTAGCTAAAGAAGAATAATTTGAATTTTTAAATCAAGTTCATATTTGCTATAAATAAACAAAAATTATGACACCAGCCTAACTAAAGTTATTCAGAAATTTTAAAGTCTCCACTAGCTTCTTTCTAGTCTTGCCCCTTGGTATTTAAAAAGCTGTGACAGTTCCCTGCACATTGAAACGACTTCTTTGCGGCATAAAATATTACTTGTTCCAGTTTAGTCAAGCAATTTTAGCAGTGCTAATAATTATTTTTCTACCGGTTTAATTCTTAAGTTCCCTACACTAAAACTTTGGAGTGCAATGTTATGCGCACTAACTTAATGAAAAAATAGTACTTTAAATCCAGCGAGCAATGTATTTAAATGTAACATAATTTTATAAGTCACTTTTTAAAATATGAACCACAAATAGAAGGCAAATACGAAATGTCAAAAGCTAACGTATGTCTGTAACGAACACCTCGTTGCTAACAAAACCTACAGCCTATTTTTATGGAGAAAAAAATGAATCATGTTGGCATGAAACCAATAATTTTCATTTTGCCTCGAATAATTACAACGGCACTAAGCAGTACCAAAAACGGTAGAAATACGTTTAAATTACAGACCAAACAACTGCTAAAAACTGTAATACCATAATGGTGCATGTAACAACTGTAAATAAATGAGTATGAGCAAAAATTCGTTTTTTCACTTTCAAATCGCGTAAACAATGGTTCAAAATTACAGCCCATATGATGGATTTTGCACCGTCTCAGAATTTAACGAAACTTAATGTGAGTTAAGAGTTCATGTAAATAGCAATTTTGCGTACCAGCGTACTTAATTTTTTCTAAATTGTTTCAGGCCAAATTATACTTTCGTTTTTTCTTTTAGAGTTTTTTTTTCGTTTTTTTATAAAAAATAAACTTGAGATTCTTAAGATCTAACAAAGACAAAAATATGATCCATTGATGCTTTAAATATCCTGTATTTTCATAAAAAGTACTGAAAAAAAAATAAAACAAAAAAAACCTGTTAAATCGATTTGTCAAAATTGGCCATCTCAGAAATTGACAAAGAAAACATAGATAATTATGTGGCTTACAAGTTTTTCATACATCACAAGATGTAGAGTAATGGAGGCATTTTGGATCATGCGTAACGCGGTCTCTATTTTTGACCACCACGGCAAAAACAAATGTAGTGGTCCAAAATAGAGTCCGCGTAACGCATGGTCCAAAATACCTCCATTACCCTACATATTTAAGGAAAAAAGTTTTTCTAACAAAAACTTTTTCATGTCCATACTGAAAAAAGGTCTGGCTCTAACCACCTACTGCAGCCATGGAGGCAATGCTATGCTTACTGCCTTTGCATCTTCATGTGAAGAAGGAAGCAGAGCTCGGCGCACTACGGTTGCAAAGGAGTAAAACCATACTCGAAGGTGACCAAATCGGTCATCTTCGCATACTTCGGGAATTCAATCTGACACCCTTAGTAACTTCAGTCTCTGACTGCATGGAAGCCAGGCCCAATATGGACGTTCCATATGAGGTGATTGAAACAGATCGCTCAATGTGGAATAATGGAGGGCCAGATCTTCCATCTGGAACTATCTGTTTTTTTACAGATGGTTCAAAAATGGGGGCCTGCACAGGCTCCGGAGTCTACGGACCCGGCATCAGGGAAACTATCTCATTAGGAAAGTGGCCCACCGTTTTTCAAGCAGAAGTATATGCCATATACATCTGTGCGACAATATGCTTGAAACGAAAGTACAGGCATGCGAAAATCGGTATCTTCACGGACAGCCAAGCAGCACTACTGGCTCTCAAGTCCGCCAAATGCGTGTCCAAATTAGTTTGGGAGTGCAGCACAGCATTGAGGGAACTCTCCCGCCAAAACAAAGTTTTATTACTTTGGGTGCCCGGTCACTGCGGAATCGAGGGCAATGAATTTGCTGACAACCTAGCAAGACAAAGATCAGCTCAGCAATTTATTGGTCCTGAACCGTTTCTGGGCACCTCCACATCCGCCGTGAAAGGCGAACTGATGACATGGGAAAAGCTAGAAATAGCATCCCGTTGGAATCAAACACAGGGTTGTAGACAAGCTAAACAGTTTATCTACCCAAACCCTGCAGTAGCTAAAAAACTACTCCATTTAACTCGTAGTGAACTACGCACGATCACGGGACTCCTAACAGGACACAGCCCCGCTCTTTATCATTTAAAGAATATCGGCAAGGTATCATCTGACACCTGCCGCTTTTGTAACTCTGAACCTGAAAGTTCAGCGCATCTGCTCTGCTATTGCGGAGCTCTTGCATTATCAAGGCACAACTTCTTAGGAAGTTTCCTTCTTACTCCATATCAGGTATGGAACCTAAATCCCAAAACGGTCATTGGCTTTATAAACCATGTAGTACCGAATTGGGGCACAGGATTACAACTATTCCGCTCAACTCCATCAATGGGTATGAGCGATCCGTAAACTGTGTACAGCAATCGGGGCCTGCCACAAAAGACGATCATTAAGACTGTCGCAGAGTGGCCTTTTAACCCAATGCCCTTCTGGCATACAAAAAAAAAAAAAAAAAAAAAAAAAAAACACTAAATTAGGACAAATTATTGGGAGAGACAAAATTTTAACAAAATGTAAACGACAATAACTTATATAGAAATAAGACAGTTTTAGATAAAACCAATTGCATTGTATTTCCACCAATTATTACAATTGATAAACGGTACTGGTCGCAGGGATGAGTCCACAGATAGAAAAATAGCATTTGACGGTTTCGAATGTGCCCTAAAATGACTACTTTCGCCGAGGTTCCAGAACCTGCAACAGGGTTGCCATAGCTGTGGACCAGAAAAAGCATCCAGAATCAGTAACTCATAAAACCTTATAGTTTGATACTCAAATTCCGCCATTGCCTAATACCGTAAAACGGGGTAACATTGATCAAATGGACCATTCGCATAAATAAGTGAAATAAACAACTTCTGTCAACTTTACTGAACTGATCACTCAAGCAACAATTTGGGTTTCAATACACTCTTATAATGGCATTCTAGACCATAATTGGTCATAAAAACAGCCATAAAAATGCAATAAAACTCACATTTTTGATTGGACAACGTTACCCCCAATGATCAATGATACTCTGTTTTACGGTATCATGAATCTTCGCTAATTTAACGATTCCTCATGCAAACTAACGAGGTTACTTATTAATTTGAGCAACCGTAGTTATGCTGAAACTAGTATGAACTCGCCACCCTGCTCTTTGGTATTGTTTGGTGGTTTGATGTAGTTGACAGTTGCAAGCACCATATATTTTGTGCTCCGATCGAATTTTTATCAGAATCGTTAGGAAAATAGAATGTGGAACAGATTTGATACACTATTAGACATTAGTACACACAAGTCACGTTTATTGGCATTGTCTTCATAAGCAAATGATGTCGTGTTGGTTATGACATTTAAGCCATTTTTAATTTGCACGACTTGCAAATTGAGCGGGTTCAAATTAAAAAGTTTTCAGATAAAAAGCTGTAAAACGAATGGGGGCCCACGATGATCAGAGCAATAGATTTTTTTTTATTTTAATGTGGTTTTAACAAGTAGGTCAGTCACCAGGTAGAGCAATAGATGTTACTGGCACTGATTTCACGAAAATAACCATAACTTGGTAGTTTCTCGACGGATTTCCGGTCTCTTTTCATTAATCGACAAGAAATGGAATCTAGTTTTAGAGCATAATATTGATATTATTAGGCTGTGAACCATTTCACGAAGTTTTTAACTTTTTAGTTAAAATTTGACAGTTCGAAGGTTATTTCTCCTCGAGTGGTTAAAATCAGTTCAGAATGCGAACCATTTCATATTTGACAGATTGATAGTTGTTTTACTCAATGAGAGCATATATAAGGTGAGGATGAAGATATGTTTCTATAACAGCGGATTTATTTATTCAGTCCAGGTTGGAATTGGATGAATTTTTTGTGTTCATTTGCTCCTATTTGATGGATAACATTTATCTCGTTTCATTTCGGGTTGCATAACATCCATACATCGATGAAAAAAAATTCCAGGAAAAATCAGTGAAACACATCAAAGCTCTTTCCTCACCTCTGGCATATCTCATTGGCTCTCAAAACTTGGTTAAAAATAACCATGCTCCCGAGCAGGGTTATTTTCGAAAAACCATCAAACTGTCAAATTTTAACCAAAAAGTTAAAAATTTCGCGAAATGGTTCACAGCCTTAAACTTCCATAACAGAAAAAGATACAAGCGATGAATGAATTGTTTTTCATTGACATAGCCCCAGGATAACCAGAAATATCTACGGTGTCCGCTGACTACAACAAATTTCAAAATACTTTAGGAAAACTAGAAAAATTTACCGTTGTGTGCAATTGGTTTCATATAAAAGTGACTTATTTTGTTAATATTATGACCGTTCGAAATTTGTCAAAATTTTGCCTGTCCTGAAAAAAGAAACATAAATTCCATCTCAAGTATTACGAAACTTCATTTATTAATCAAAATAATCATTTCGGACGAATAAAGTTTTGATTTCGCGCTGATATTATACACTAAAAAAACCTTTCTTTCAATATTAACATTAAAATGTTTTCGTTAGAAAATCGATTTCTGTTTTTTAAAAGGCTTTTTTCAATGTAGGTTTTTCGTTTTATCTTTTAATTTTTTTGTGAAAATTCAGGATATTCTTTAAAAATCACCCATAGAACAGCAAAAAAAGAAGACCAAAAATTGAGCCCTTTCCAAAAGTTAGTCTGAACCGATTCGTGAAAAACTAATTATGCCAAGTTTTCTAATTAAAAGAGGTCTTTACACCCTCCAAGTTTCATTTGATTCTGGAAAGTTCAACATCTAGTCGAGTTGGCGCGAAATTGATCATATGAAGACGCACATGCAGATAATGTTAGTCTGTTGTAAATAAATAATCATATATAATAGTATAATGAAAATGAAGAGAAAGCTGTCTAACGATTATCTCTAAACATAAATGTAGTATTTCAATTAGATTATACTTAGAAGGTAATAAATATTTCAATTACATCGTATTCAAAACGAAACAAAATACAATGATCACTAATTCAGTGAAGTAAAAAACATTTCATATTGTATAATCGTTTGAAAAAATATATAATGCCTAGAATGCAGTATCCTTGAGTCATATCTGCAATTACATATATGGGCCCATAAAGGGATACCTACCTCACATACACATACAGTAATCCCCCCAATAAGGACACTAATAGGGACCACGTTAGTGGAAACCGTGTTAATGGAGTCTACGTAGCATATGGGACTTAATTAGTTCCAACATGGAATAACTCGTAAACTTGATCGTATAGAACGTTGGTCTCTTCGACAAAGTTGTTCAGTAGATCGAGGGCTTTCTGTTGGATTGTAGTATTTTGGAATTGCCTGACTACGTGGCGCTAGCGTATATGTAATATTTTTGTATAGGCTGTATCTTGCGCTGCTGACTATCTAGAAAGGTACGGTCTTCAGGAAGGTTACTCAAATGATTGTCACCTTCATGATGGCATGAAAAATAGCGCAGAACTGACTCACTACGTGGCGCTAGTGTATATGTGCTATACTTGGACAGGCTGTATCTTGCGCTGCTGACTATCTAGAAGATTGCGGTCTTCGGGAAGGTTACTCAAATGACTGTCACCTTGAAGATCGTATGGAAAATAATACAAAATGGACTCAACGGACGGCGCTAATGTATTTGTGATTTTTTTTGTGTTTGACATAACTAATGATTTTGGTAATGTATAAGAGGTTGCTTTCTTCGGTAAGGTTGTTTAAGTGACAGTGGTTATTTATCTAGTTGGAAAATAAGCTAATATTTTGCTCGTTATTTAACACAATGCTGGTCGCTTACAAAAATTCTCTGCAAAATGCCACGTTGGCAGTCGATGAAATTCCTTAGAATTTTTTCACTCCTCGCATTTAACTTGCAACGGACATGAAAAATATACCACCACAACACGAGAAAGCTGAATTACTAAGAGTAACATTACGAATGCCGTTGACTTCACATTATTAATGCTGTCAATAAACAATAAAACAATAAACAATAAACAATTATTAATGCTGTGTAACATAAATGCTTATTAAGTTGCTGCAAGTTTCGATTAAAAAACCCGATTTAATCCACCTAGTGGTGAAAGGAACCTTTGTTATACGGTCTTACTTGCTATTTGAGATAGAAATCGACACGTCTTCGGAACATAATTCATCTATTGGTTATCGTTGCGTAGTGCGTTGGTTTACATAAAATTTTTGAAAATTGAAAAAGTTTACAAAATTTGAACAAAATAGGAACACTTTTAAATTTTGATAGATCCTTTTTTCATGAAATTGCTGAGTAAGGATAAGTAAGTTGTTATTAATCTGAGTAAGTGCAAATAAAAGTAAGTTGTAAGAGGAAATCTTATCCTTTAGCATATACATTGTCTAGCAAAGGTCTAGTTTATAGGTTTTTGAACTATGCATAGTTTCCTGTAATGCCATTCTATTTGAATCACATCAATAGAGTTTTCTTGAATAATTTTCATCAATTTTTATTAACTCACGCTGTTGTATTTTATACAACACGTATAGGTTTTTCAACGCCATATTGTTATAAAGTTACAAATCGTTGTTTAACTAACGTATATTCTTCAACAAACTTATTGTGAGCAAAATATCATAATTATTCAATGCATTAATAATTTAAATTGTTGGGAAAATTTATGGAGCAAAACTATCAGCAAATGTAAAATGTTTAAAATGTATCCGTCTGCTGGTAGTCGAGTAATTCGGAGTCAAAATTAGAGTATTCTTTATAATCAAAGTTCTACAGTTCCTAAACAAGCAAACATACAGGTATACTATTTTCAGCAAAGTTGTGTATTTTTACTATTTGTACAATTTTGTAGTACATGAAAAAGTCATACAACAATTACAAAAACAGCAAAAATAGAAAAACTGATTCTACAAATTCATATACAATAAATAAGATATTTCTATCTTCGTTGCAGAGATAGAAGGTTACTGTCTTCAGCAAAATTTCTTGTAATAATATGCTCTATAAGTTTGCAGAACACATCAATGTGTTATATTGACACTGAAAAAAAATATTTTTTTTTATTTCACTTTTAGGGGGATTAATAAAAATTTAAATTCCACCAGACGATAGAGCTTTCAATTTCAAGAAACTCTTCCAAAGGTTCGATAAGCCTAAAACCAAGTTTTCCCAGTCAAAACTCTAGCGCATACGTTTTCTTTGGTTTGGGGCTATTTTGCGCGCGAGTGTTCGACGGTTAATATATTTTAACCGGTAAAACCAATTCTTATGAAATTTTGCATATATATTCGTAGTGTCAAAACCTCTCGTTTGATATTAAAATAATTGAAATTAGATAAATTATCTTGGTTAAAATCATTATAAATTATTGTTAATTTTGGTGTAGTGTATACGGTTGCTCATAACTTTCAAATTAAACGTCCAATCAAAAAACCATTCAATAGTGATCTATTAGGATATATTATCTTTCGAATGAGACTAATAGCGCATAAATCGGTTTGGCCATCTCTAAGAAACAGGCGATAATTATTACCTTGTTAAAACAGGTTTTTTAAGGCTAACTTTTAAACATCTTATTTGTTTTCAATTAAAAATTCCTGAACAATTTACCTTTAATAAGGGCTTTCATTTGATACTAAGATCGATGAAATCTGTTATGTAGTTTCGAAGAAACCCGTGTCACGTATTTTTCACATTTTTGCTTATAACTTTTAAACGAAACGTCGTATCACGAAGCAACTCAATAGTGATCTACTAGACCAGCGGTTCCCAACCTTTTTCGGTTCGCGAACCCCCTGGCGGATTTCCCTATACTATTCTGCAGCGAACTAAAGTTTTGGCGAACCCCAATTTGGGAAACGCTGTACTAGACAATAACACCTTTCAAACAAAAGTAATAACGAACCATTCGGTTCCGCCATCTCTGAGAAACAGGCGATAGAAAAAATCATTACATACACACACACACACACACACACACACACACACACACACACACACACACACACACACACACACACACACACACACACACACACACACACACACACACACACACACACACACACACACACACACACACACACACACACACACACACACACACACACACACACACACACACACACACACACACACACACACACACACACACACACACACACACACACACACACACACACACACACACACACACACACACACACACACACACACACACACACACACACACACACACACACACACACACACACACACACACACAGACATTGCTCAAATCGTCGAACCCTATCGATTGGTATATGTGACTTGGCCCTCCGGGCCTCGGATCAATTTCGTGTTTTTCGACCAATTTTTAAACCTTTGTTATAGTATAACAAAGGTAAAAATAGTGATAAAATGAAAATATAATTGTTCATGAATCATAAAGAATGTTTAGAAAGTAGATGGAAATGTGTTAACGTGACTGAGACTAATTTAATAAATGAGTTAGTGGGATTTCTCTGGCCATTTAGGAAGTAGCATTAATAGTTGGTGGATTAGCACGATAGATTTTTTTTGCAGGCAGAAAATGTTGCTAGAGAATAAAATTGAGCGTCGAGCTTTCAATATCGCAAGACACAGCCCGTATAAGTATACTACATATACGCGCCGCGAGTGAATTTTGCGCTATTTTCCTTGAAGGTGTCAGTCATTTGAGTAACCTTCCTGAAGACGGCAACCTTCTAGATAGTCAGCAGCGCAAGATACAGCCTGTCTAAGCATATCACATGTACGCTAGCGCCACGTAGTGAGTCAGTTCTGCGCTATTTTTCATGCCATCTTGAAGGTGGCAATCATTTGAGCAACCTTCCCGAAGACCGTAACTTTCTAGATAGTCAGCAGCGCAATATATAGCCTGTATAAGAGTGTTACATATACGCCAGCGCCACGTAGTGAGACAATTTCGCAATACTACAATCCCATGAAAACCCGTTGATGTACTGAACAACTCTGTTGAAGACACTAACCTTCTCAGGATCACGAGTTATTCCATGTTGGAACCAATTAAGTCGATTCCCATATGCTACGTAGACTCCATTAAGGACGTTCGACCGCGTTAATGGAATCACTCGAGACCGCGACCTTATTGGAAACGTTCTTATTCGAAACCGCGTTATTCGGGGGACTGCTGTATACCTAAGCCCAGCATACTGCACACCACGCATCATGCAGCCACAGAGATGGACACGTGGACATTACCAAATAATCTTCTTAGGAGCTGTTGAGAACATAGAGAATTTGGGTTAGATTCTCGAACTACGGCGAGGGGTACCGGGGTTGTCTCGGATATATACATATGAATTAGCGAACAAGTATAGATTCAAACAATTTATTCGTACATATGTAAAACATGTGTGAACGGACTAGCGCTTATACCGGAACTGTATATGATGATCTTTTTACGACGTTAGCTAGTGCTTTAGCTTTATCTGTAGCTATTGTAGTAATCACCAATTTGACGACATCAATGACAGCTCGCTGCTGGGATTTTACTAGCATTTTTTTGTGTAATGGCGATACACAGTAGTTGTGATTTTTTGATGCTAATAAATTGATTATTTTACATGTGAAATAATGTAGTGTCTGTAAAAATATTCTACTGTGCGGCCGTATTGATTTTACACCAGGCTAAGTAGAAGAATAGTTGCATTTGCAGCTTGTTCTTGTAGAATTTTGATATAAGGTAAGTAACGAGTTAAGCAGTGTCACCTATTTTAATCAGTTGAAAATAAATGAGCCGAAAATGCACTTTTTTATTCATATTTTCAAAATCTTTTGATAGGATCATCTTCACAAATCACTTAACCATACATTTGATTCACACAAACACAATTTACTGGGTTTCCGACAAGAAATTTGATGAATTAAAAATCGTTGTCCAAAAACGTAAATTTTTCAGCTGCTGAAGACAATCGCCACCTCGCTACTAACGAATCCATCACATTTTTCAGCACTGATTACAACCACTCTAAAAGTTAAGCACTCAATTGTCACATACCATATTATTCACTCTCTTTTTTTCTATTATCTAAGGCTTTGTCACTAGCCGAAAGTTTTATTATTTTATAACAAAACTGAAAACTAATTCTGAATTGACGGAACCTGTTCACCAGTAGCAGCAACTGCAGCAAAACTGATAAACTATCGTGTTGCCAAGACACTGTTTCGGTTCTGGAAATAAGAATTATAGGTTTGAAATTAACTGAAACCTCCAATGGTGAAAACGTGGTTCAATACTTTCAAGAGAAATGTATGTTCATAATTAATTTTTCTTTATTAAAAACAACACAAAAGACAGCTTTTTCAATAATTTTCGAAGATTTTTTCAGTGATTTAATGAAGCAACGATGTGTTTCAATGTTATTTGCTTTGACAACACTGTTCTGAGTCGGACCGTGCGTACTGCTATGTTTACCTCTTTTGTTCTCCCACCATTCTTATGAACAGCGAGTGAGACGTCAAACTCGCAGTTTCCCATAAGAACACTAGAGAATAAAAGAGACGACGAATACCGTTTGCCGAACGGTGCGGTGAGTGTATGCCCCGATAAACAATTTAGACAGATGGAATTTCACGCATCTATGCTGATACGCTATGCCGATTACGCATCAGATGCCGATTAGTAGGTCGCGGATAGGAACGCGAACTTACTGAATAGGGGGAAAAGTTCGAGGGATTTTTTACGGGAACGTAAAAAAATTCAGATTTCAGGATTGCTTAAAAAGCACCTTGAGGGTGAAAATATGTTCGGTCTGATCAAAATGAGTTCCACCGCTCCAACTTGTAAGCGGAAAATCAAAAGTTTAGCACAACAATAGTGTCTTCCAATGGTAACAGCTTGAAGAACTAAAGATAGCAAGAAGATTGGTATGCTGATATCCCCCACTTAGTCAACCCATCGCTTGTAATAAGGTAAAACAACCAGTGACCCGCTTAGACTGCTTAAAATCGGTTCTTTACCCTAATTAATATCCCCCCAGCGCGCTACTATAGCAGCTGCGGCGGAATTCATTTTTATTTTTTTTCCTTGTCTCTGTCCACTCTGCATGCTATTGGTATAGCGTCCGCGTTTAATGTGTATTGGCTGCAAGGTTGCCAACAGATTTTCCCGAAAATCTGGCGAATACGAATAAAAGTGTCTGGCAAAAATCTGGTGGTCAATTAGTCCTATGGGGAGGCGTTTTCCTGAAAAAATCTTGCTCGTTTTGCTCACCGTAGATGCAAAATTTCGTCCAAAATTAGAAGTGATGACTTTTTGCAAGACGGAGGATCGGAAATCTGGCAAAAATCTGGCACATTGCCAAATATCTGGAAGATTTTGAGCTTTGTCTGTTTGTCTGGCGCGCAATCAAAAATCTGGCAAAATCCAGATTTATCTGGCATACTGGCAACCGTGATTGGCTGAGCGATGATTTGCTCGGCGTGTGGATTGGCAATTGTTGTGTCGGATTTACCGTTGAAATGTGTGGGTAAGTGTACACGAGTATTTCACTACAAGTGTACGCCGCTCAACAAGGCGACGGCTAGGATGATTACGGATAACGACAATCTTTGCTTCAAATGTAATGATTGTGTATCAGACCAAGGTTGTAGTGGGCAGCATGATTTGATCTTGGATGTCAAAAGAATAGAGGAAGAAATGAAGAGATTATCTTCACTCTCGGACTCTGTCATTGCCATGCGGGATCAAATTTCTTCCCAGATAGATAACGCGTTAGAAAGGGGTCTGGAACAGTTGAGATTAAATGTAAATGGGTCTCTTGAAAAATTATTATGTGAGAAGTTTGAAACATTGACCAGTTCAATTATAAAAGTTAATTCGCAAGGTTTTTTAGGTTTTTTATGATAACGATGTTTTTGCAGATACCGCAACTTACGCGGAAATCGTAAAAAATCAAAGTAAAAATAAAAACCCGATTTAATCCACCTAGTGGTGAAAGGAACCTTTGTTATACGGTCTTATTTGCTATTTGAGATAGAAATCGACACGTCTTCGGAACATAATTCATCTATTGGTTATCGTTGCGTAGTGCGTTGGTTTACATAAATTTTTTGAAAATTGAATAGGTTTACAAAATTTGAACAAAATAGAAACACCTTTAAATTTTGATAGATCCTTTTTTCATGAAATTGCTGAGTAAGGATAAGTAAGTTATTATTAACCTGAGTAAGTGCAAATAAAAGTAAGTTGTAAGAGGAAATCTTATTCTTTAACATATACATTGTCTAGTAAAGTCTAGTTTATAGATTTTTGAGCTATGCATAGTTTCCTGTAATGCCATTCTATTTGAATCACATCAATAGAGTTTTCTTGAATAATTTTCATCAATTTTTATTAATCTTCGGTTACTCACGCTGTTGTATTTTGTACAAGACGTGTAGGTTTTTCAACGCCATATTGTTATAAAGTTACAAAACGTTGTTCAACTAACGTATATTCTTCAACAAACTTATTGTGCGCAAAATGTCATAATTATTCAATGCATTAATAATTTAAATTGTTGGGAAAATGTATGCAGCAAAACTATCAGCAAATGTAAAATGTTTAAAATGTATCCGTCTGCTGGTAGTCGAGTAATTCGGAGTCAAAATTAGAGTATTCTTTATAAGCAAAGTTCTACAGTTCCTAAACAAGCAAACCTACTATGTTCAGCAAAGTTGTGTATTTTTACTATTTGTACAATTTTGTAGTACATGAAAAAGTCATACAACAATTAAAAAAAGAACGAAAATAGAAAAACTGATTTTACAAATTCATATACAATAAATAAGATTTTTCTATCTTCGCTGCAGAGATAGAAGGTTACTGTCTTTAGCAAAATATCTTGTAATAATATGTTCTATAACTTTGCAGAACACATCAATGTGTTATATTGACACTGACGAAAAATATTTTATTTATTTCACTTTTAGGGGGATTAATCAAAATTTGTATTCCACCAAACGATAGAGCTTTCAATTTCAAGAAACTCTTCCAAAGGTTTGATAAACCTAAAACCAAGTTTTGCCAGTCAAAACTCTAGTGCACATGTTTTCTTTGGTTTGGGGCTATTGTGCGCGCGAGTAACTGCGTTACGATAGTTGGCGCGAATGTTCGAGGATTAATATCTTTTGACCGGTAAAACCAATTCTTATGAAATTTTGCATATATATTCGTAGTGTCAAAACCTCTCGTTTGATATTAAAATAATTGAAATTAGGTTAATTATCTTGGTTAAAATCTGAATTAATTTTTGTTAATTTTGGTGTGGTGTATACGGTTGCTCGTAACTTTCAAATTAAACGTCCAATCAAAAAATCATTTAATAGTGATCTATTAGGATATATTATCTTGCAAATGAGACTAATAGCGCATAAATCGGTTTGGTCATCTCTAAGAAACGGGCGATAATTATTACCTTGTCAAAACAGGTTTTTTAAGCATAACTTTTAAACTGCTTGTTTGTTTTCAATTAAAAATTCCGGAACAATTTAGTTTTAATAAGGGCTTTCATTTGATACTAAGATCGTTGAAATCGGTCATGTAGTTCCGGAGAAACCCGTGTCACGTATTTTTCACATTTTTGCTAATAACTTTTAAGCGAAATGTCGTATCACGAAACAACTCAATAGTGATCTACTAGACAATAACACCTTTTAAACAAAAGTAATAGCGAACGATTCGGTTCAGCCATCTCTGAGAAACAGGCGATAGAAAAAATTATTACACACATACACACACACACACACACACACACACACACACACACACACACACACACACACACACACACACACACACACACACACACACACACACACACACACACACACACACACACACACACAAACACACACAAACACACACACAAACACACACAAACACACACACAAACAGACACACAAACACACACACAAACACACACACACACACACACACACACACACACACACACACACACACACACACACACACACACACACACACACACACACACACACACACACACACACACACACACACACACACACACACACACACACACACACACACACACACACACACACACACACACACACACACACACACACACACACACACACACACACACACACACACACACACACACACACACACACACACACACACACACACAGACATTGCTCAAATCGTCGAACCCTATCGATTGGTATATGTGCCTTGGATCAATTTCGTGTTTTTCGACCAATTTTTAAACCTTTGTTATAGTATAACAAAGGTAAAATCGGGCAATAATAATAAAAGTAGCGAAAATAGTAATAGTAATAGCGATTTTAGACCGGTAAAACGTAAGATTCGACCAGTAATTGTGATAAAACCTAAAGAGTCTTCACAGGATTGTGATGACACTCGTAGGTTTTTAAAAGAACAGTTAGATCCAAGAACACACAAAATTAGCAATTTCAGGAACGGCAAAGATGGTTCTATCATAGTTGAATGTGCTTCAGGCGAAAATATAGACCAGGTGAAGAATGGTATTGAAAGCAATCTGGGTGAAAATTATAGCGCTATTGTTCCCAAGTCGGTGCCAAGATTAAAAATAGTAGGCATGAGTGAAAAATATTCCTCCGATGTCTTTATTGACTTTCTGAAAAGTCAAAATGATGGCGTCGAGTTCGATCGATGCTTTGTTGTACCAGCGATTAACGTATTAAGATATTTCAAATGTGGAGAGTTTGGACACAAGAGCATGGATTGCCAAAACGGTGATACATGCTCTTCTTCTTCTTCTTCAGCAGCATAGAGCCGGGGTGGCTCGTGCTGTTTCAAGCACTCGTCTCCATTCAACTCGGTCTTGGGCCACTCGTCGCCAATTTCCTAGTCGTCTCAGAAGTCGTAAATCGCTTTCGACCTGGTCGAGCTATCGTGCACGTTGGGCTCCCCTGTTCCTGGTGCCGGTGAGGTTGTTGAAGAGGACTATTTTCGTCGCACTGTCGTCCGGCATCCTTACGACGTGTCCGGCCCACCGTAGCCTGCTAACTTTCGCTAGATGTACGATGGGAGTCTCCCCAAGCAGTGCCTGTAGCTCGTGATTCATACGCCTCCGCCACTCTCCGCTTTCAGTTTGTACTCCGCCAAATATCGTTCGCAGCACTTTCCGCTCAAACACGGCAAGGGCGCGTATGTCCTCCGTAAGCAGCGTCACGGCTTCAAGTCCATAAAGAACTACCGGTCTAATAATGGTTTTGTACATTGTTAGCTTCGTGCGGCGGCGTATGCTTCCTGATCGTAGCGTTTTACGAAGGGCAAAGTAGGCCCGATTTCCCGCTTGGATGCGCCGCTGGATCTCCTTACTAGTGTTGTCCGCGGTCACCAGCGATCCCAAATACACGAACTCCTCTACCACTTCTAGTTCGTCACCGTCAACGGTTACCGTCCGTGGGAGGCACGCATTTGTTTCCTTTGAGCCTCTTCCTTTCATGTATTTGGTCTTCGACGCATTTATTTTTAGCCCAATTCTCCTAGACTCCACTTTCAGTCTGGCGTAGATTGCCTCCGCCGTCGCAAAGTTCCTGGCAATGATATCGAAGTCATCTGCAAAGCCTAGAAGTTGGCTACTCTTGGTAAAAATCGTGCCTCTCGTTTCGATGCCCGCTCGTCGGATCACCCCCTCAAGAGCGATGTTGAACAGCATGCAGGATAGACCGTCACCTTGTCTCAACCCTCGTCGCGTCTCGAAGGGACTCGAGAGTGTCCCAGAGATGCGTACGATACACATCACTCGATCCAATGTAGCTCTGATCAGTCGCGTCAGTTTGTCCGGAAAACCGTATTCGTGCATTATCTGCCATAGCTTGTCTCGATCGACTGTATCGTATGCTGCTTTTAAATCAATAAAGATGTGATGCGTGGGCACGTTGTATTCCCGACATTTCTGCAAGATCTGTCGGATAGTAAAAATTTGGTCCGTAGTTGCGCGTGCCCCCATGAAACCCGCCTGATAATTCCCTACGAAACCTTGTGCTATCGGTGACTGGGAGAGTACCTTGTAGGCGGCGTTTACCAGCGTAATACCACGATAGTTGCAGCAGTCTAGCCGATCACCCTTTTTGTAGATGGGACAAACCACTCCTTCCATCCATTCCTCCGGTAGCTTTTCCTCCTCCCAAATCCTAGAAATAACCCAGTGTAGAGCCTTTGCTAGCGTTTCTCCGCCATGTTTATAAAGCTCTGCCGGTAGGCGGTCCTTCCCAGCGGCTTTATTGGTCTTCAGCAGCCTGATTTCTCGTTTGACTTCTTGGAGATCAGGTGCTAGGACATCACTATCTTCCATGGGCGCTCCTAGGTTAATTTCCGTTCCGCCTCCTTCTGCGACTTCGCCATTGAGGTGTTCATCGAAGAACTGCTTCCACCTGTCGACCACCTCGCGCTCGTTTGTAATTAGATTCCCTCCCTCGTCCCTACACATGTCAGGTTTCGGTGTGTAGCCCTTTCGAGTTTGGTTCACCTTCTCATAAAACTTGCGCGTGTCATTAGCTCGGAATAGTTGCTCTAATTCTTCACGATCTCTGTCCTCCTTTTGGCGCTTTTTTCTCCTCAGGATCGTGGTCAATTGGTTCCTAGCTCGTCGGTACTTGGCCAGGTTCTCTCTAGTGGCAATACTTAGATAATTTCTCTAAGCATTTTTTTCTCTTCCACCGCTTGTTGGCATTCCCCATCAAACCAATCATTTTGTGTACTCCGAGGCTCAATACCTCCGATGGCCGAGCGTATTCTGCCCCAACCGTCTTCGAGGTTTGAAGCACCTAACTCCTCGGAAGAGGGCAGTGCCTCATTCAGTACTCGCGCGTAGTTCTCGGCAGCTTGTGGGTTGTCTAGCTGCCTGATGTTCAGCCGAGGAGGGCGGCTATGACGTGTCCGGTATACGGTGGACAGCTTTGAGCGCACATGTACTGCTACTAGGTAATGGTCAGAATCAATATCCGCACCCCGACGGGAGCGCACGTTCGTGATGTTAGAGAAGAACCGGCCCTCTATGAGAACGTGGTCAATTTGGTTCATTGTACGTTGGTCAGGTGATCTCCAGGTGGCTTTGTGGATATCCTTGCGCGGGAAAAAGGTGCTTCGGATCACCAGGCCTCGGGAAGCTGCGAAGCCGTTATCGTTTGTGTCGGTGTGCAGGCTATGGGGTCCTACCACCGGTCTATACATTTCTTCCCTACCGACCTGGGCGTTCATATCCCCGATGACGATCTTGATGTCCCGTGACGAGCAGCTGTCGTACGTTGCCTCCAGCACGCACGTTAATGATGCTATAATTGAAGAAACGGCCCTTTATCCTCAATACACACATTCTCTCGTTGATCGCCTTCCAATCAATCACGCGATCCTGCATACCGCCCAGCACTACAAAGCCCGTCCCCAGTTCGTTGGTAGCGCCACCGCTCTGGTAAAACTGGGCCTTTCCGCCACGGATCTTCCATACCTTCTCTCCTTTGCGACAGATTTCCTGCAGAGCTACGATGCCGAGTTTGCGGGGTTCCAGCTGTTCAATCAGCACCCGCTCGCAACCTGCGAAATTTAGCGATCTGCAGTTCCAAGTCCCGAGTCTCCATTCGTCGTCCTTATTCCGTCGCCTAGGTCGATGCCGAATATTCCGCTCCGTATATGCTTGAATGTTGTTAGTTTGTGTTGTTTAGGTGTGTAGCCGTACTGGGGCAACACTACCGAGTCTCATGATGGGGCTGCCATCTTATAGTGCCGAGACTCACTACCTCCTTCCCGGTTAGTATACGACCTTAGTTTCCACCGGGGTTGGTTACCCGATCTCCGCTAAGGTTGCTCGTATTCCGGCTGGTACCACGAGGAGGTCGGGATCGGAGTGGCTGGATAAGAGGCTAACGACCACTATGGGGTCTATATTCCGCATTATCCAGCCGTTTACCAACCAAGTCACATGCTCAAGGTGTAGTCTGAATCACAAGACATCGGAGTGTACGTCAACTATGTTGAAATGTATTAATTGTTTAAAAACTAATAAAGAGCGTAAAATTAACTTGGACGTCGGCTGTTAACGCACGTACCATGCCAGCCCCCTGTTATACACGATTACAGACATATTACACCACAGGTGACTACTTGATCTCATTTGATAACACCAGTGAGTGAGTGAGTGTAGGGTTTAGATAAAACAGATTAGAATTAATATACTATTGCTGGCAGACATTGTTAAAAGCTTAAGTTTAGATTTCTATAGCTCTAACACATCGAGCAGTTAAATCGCCCCAGGAGATAGTTATTAATTCCTGATTGTTTATTAAAAGCGGTAACTATTTACTTCCTTACTAAAGCAACAATAAATATATCTATACATTCATTCAATTAGCAGGACATAGTTGCCTAAAGTCATCTTTGAAGCGAGGCTATATTCGCAGTACGAGACGACTTATTGTAAGTAAAATTAATAATATTGTTGATAGAAAATGCAAATAAACTATTTTTAGTTCGAGTCACGCAAAAATCGGATTACATCGGCCATGCCGCATTTAGCTCCGAATGTTTAATTTATAAAAGGCTCTTTGAACAAAAGAAAAGCAGTTTGCGTTTCAATAAATAGCAAGAAGTTTCCGAGAAGAATGTAAATAAAATAGATTTTTTTTGTATTTTAATATTGCGGGGTTGTCAACAAACTACGTTGCACTACGCCAGATTGTTGAAGAACAACGTCCACTTTTAGTGTTTTTAGCAGAAACTCACATGGTTGAAAACGAAGCATTTGATCAATATAGCATTCCGGGATACACCGTCGCTGCTTGTTTATCACATTCTAGACATACTGGTGGTGTTGCTATTTATGTCAGAGAATCAGTTCAATTCAAGCTTTGTCTCAACGAAGTGAATGAGGGCAACTGGTTCTTGGGTATTACAGTTGTGCGTGGCATGAAGATGGGTATCTACGGTGTTTTATACCATTCACCCAATTCTAGCGACCAACGTTTCGTTGAAATCTTGGAAGATTGGCTGGAGACATTTCTTGATTCAAGTAAATTAAATATATTGGCTAAGGACTTTAATATAAATTGGCTTGATAACTCAAACTGTCATCATTTGAAGCATCTTGCGGAATTTTTCAATTTAAGGCAAACGGTAGATGAATACACGCGCATTTCCCAACATAGTAGAACTCTGATTGATCATGTTTATTCCAATTTTGATACTATTTGTGGATTTTCCGTTCGCAGCCGGTAATTTAGATGAATCTGCAGCTGTTCTTACTAATACTCTGAAGACGTGTACGAATCAATTAGTTGAAGAAAAATTTGTTTTGTTGAAAAACTCGAACAGCTGGTACAATTTAGATCTCTTGCGCCTTAAACGTAAGAAGGACAAATGGTACAAAAAGTTTAATAGATCTAATAGTCAAAATCATTGGTATAAGTACACGAACGCACGCAATAAATATTCACAAGAGATTAAGAAAACTAGATGTGAACACATTCAGAGGAAGATTATTCAGCATCAAAACAACAGCAAAGAGTTATGGAAAATATTAAACACTTTATTGAAACCTACCAATTGTAAACCGCGGTCCATAACTTTTAATGGCACATTGGAAGAGTCAGAATTGACAATTGCATCCAAATTTAATAATTATTTTGTCGATAGCGTTTCGTTAATTAATCAATCAATTGAATTGATGGATGAACCAGATGAAATAAAACGGCCAATAAATAGCAATTGTAGATTTGAAGGTTTTCAACCAATTACATTAGACGAACTTAGAAAAATTTGCTTTTCGCTAGGAAAAACGGCTGGAGTAGATAATGTAAATGCTAGAGTAATTCAAGATTGCTTTCACGTCATTAATCACACTTTGTTGGACATTATTAATGAATCTCTGCAAACTGGACATGTACCTCAAGTGTGGAAAGAATCGTTGGTTGTTCCGATTCAAAAGGTTGCTGGAACGATCCAAGCCAAAGAGTTTCGTCCCATCAATATGTTGCACACTTTAGAGAAAATATTAGAACTTGTTGTTAAATACCAGATGCTGGAATATTTAAATTGTAATTCCTTGTTGATTCCGGAACAATCGGGCTATCGAAAAGGTCATTCTTGTGAAACCGCATTGAATTTGGTGTTAGCAAAATGGAAAGACTATTTAGATCGTAAACACACAATAGTTGCTGTTTTCTTGGATCTGAAACGCGCTTTTGAGACAATTTCCAGGCCTGTATTGTTGAGAACAATCGAGCACTTTGGAATTACGAGTACTGCATTCAAATGGTTTGAAAGCTATTTGTCTAGCAGAACTCAAAGGACGGCTTTTAATGATTCTGTATCTAGTCCAACGTGTAATAATCTTGGTGTGCCCCAAGGAAGTGTATTAGGGCTCCTTTTATTTATTATGTATATAAATGACATGCGACGGGTTTTACGTTTTTGTAATATTAACCTTTTTGCAGACGATACCGTGTTGTTCATTGCAGCTAAAGATTTGCATGCAGCCGTTTCACATTTGAATGAAGATTTGCGTTCTCTAGGTAGATGGTTGAAGTATAAGCAATTGAAATTGAATATAACTAAGACTAAATTCATGGTAATTTCGCGCAATCGGTTAAATGAGAATGTCTCCGTTAAAATTGATAATGAGGCAATTTAACGCGTCCGGGAGATTAAATATCTAGGCGTGATTATTGATGACAAACTAAAGTTCAATGCTCACATTGACAATGTCATCAAGAAAATAGCCAAAAAGTATGGAATTTTATGCCGATTGAAAAACGATTTAACTGTTTGGAGTAAAATATAGCTATACAAATCAATTATCTCTCCTCACCTAGACTTTTGCCCTTCCATTTTATTTTTGGCCACTGAAACACAAATAGTGAGACTACAGCGCTTGCAGAACAAAATTATGCGTTTAATTTTAATTTAAGATGTGACAGATTTACTTCCTCAGTTTTAATGCTGGACGTTTTACAATGGTTGTCAGTGAAGCAACGAATTGTTTATCTGACTATGGTGTTCATTTATAAAGTAGTCAACGGTTTGCTGCTTCAGTATTTGTATAATCGAATTGAAAGAGGAAGAGACTATCATAGATATAATATTAGAAACGCGGATGAAGTAAGAACACCGAATTTCTTGTCAGGTGCTTCACAAAATTCGTTATTTTATAAAGGAATAAATGTTTTCAATTCGATGCCAAGACACATTAAACGTGCGTCAACGCTTGCAGAGTTTAAGAGGCTATGTATTTCACACGTAAAATCAGTTTTTTAAAAATATTTATTGACTTAGATTATAACTGACGACGTATTAAACAGACTATTTCATTTTAGGATTATTTATTTATTTATTTTATTGAATAGAAGATTGTAACTGACGAAGTTTTTTTACGAATGATCTCATTGTAATTGAAATTATATTCATATTTTTTCTTAATTTATTTATTTCTTTATTCTTGTAATGCCACAGTAACTACTATGTTCGCCACGATGGTGATGATGAATTTTTTTCTTTCATATTATAAATAAAAAAATACAAGAGTAGTCTACAAAAGTTTGAGCCTCGCGCGCGACATACGGATATAAATAACTTTAACTTCTTAACTTGACTTGACTTCTGTATATAAAACCAGTTCGTTTTTTTGCATAACTGGTTCATATTGTTATAATAATTATCTCATAGATATCACGTCTTGCTCAATCCTTTGTGGGGGTATGCGGCGGGACCATCATCATCATCATTTTGTCTGCAAGTTCCTTGTATTTCGCATTTTTGATGCAATCTGCAATAATAGATATACAGCGGACCCCCTCGTTTGGACGATTCCTCATGCAAACTAACGGGGTTAGTTTTTAATTTGAACAACTGGTAACCCTAAATATGCTGGAACTTGTGTGAACTGGCTGCCCTGCTCTTTGTTATTGTTTTGGTGGTTTGATTCAGTTGGCAGTTGCAAGCAGCGAATATTCATTCTCCGATCGGATTTCTACCATAATCGTTGGGAAAACGCAATGTGAAACAGATTAAACAAGCTAGATCAGCACAAACAAATCGATTTTATGTGCATTGTCTGCACAAGCAAATGATGGCATATTGAGTATGACGTTTGAACCATTTTTAATTTGCACGTCGTGCAAACCAACGAGGTTCAAATTAAAAAGTGTTCAGATTGAAAACGGTCAAACGAACGGGGGTCCATGGTACATGTTAGAGATGGTCGGGTAGCGGAAAATTTGCCCGAAACCCGCACCCGTACCCGTACCCGCCGGGCTCGTACATGTGTAGCTTCGGTTGATTTAGATGAACTTGCTGCAACTCCTTTGCTTGCGAACCTTCAAAAATAGTGGACGCTGTACAGCACGACATTGAAGTTGGTTGATATGCAATCGGATCAGACGGCGGTCTTCTATCCACACGTTGTCACGTCCCCGATTTTCTCCACAACTACCTGGGGACCGAGTGGCAAAGGGTGAACATGTGCATTCCATAACCTCTGTTCATTAACTCCTATTCCTACCTCTACGAGGTGCCAGCTGGGGTACGCAACTTCGGTTGTCGTACGCTAACAGGAAAGGGGGCACAGTGGCTCCCGCCCACATTAAGATGGCAGAAGGCACAGAGAACAGACATCCATTCAAAAACAAATTTTTCGCGAATTCTTGGATAAAATTACAAATTAAAATTACCTAATATGCTAGCGTCACCACCACTATAGTTTCCCAACTAAATGATTTTTTTAATTTGCACACTGACAACCTTTGGCTCCTCTGGCGCTAGTATATGTGGACTGTATGCGTAATGCTAGCGCCAGAAGCTAGCTGTTGTGAGTTTAGTCTAGAATTTTAAGCGCCTTTAGCGACATCATCACTATACCGTGGAACCCCGTTCGTTTGACCGTTTTTAATCTGAACACTTTTTAATTTGAACCCCGTTGGTTTGCACGACGTGCAAATTAAAAATGGTTCAAACGTCATACTCAATATGACATCGTTTGCTTATGCAGACAATGCACATAAACACGATTTGTTTGTGCTTATCTAGCGTGTTTAATCTGTTTCACATTGCGTTTTCCCAATGATTAGGGTAGAAATCCGATCGGAGAATGCACCCCATCGACATCTCTATATCGAGCTGCAGTGAACGTCAGCGACAGCATATCCTGGGCTCAAAATTTGACAGCGGGCCCAAATCAGACTGCTGGCAGTTGAGTGAAACGCAGTGCTGACATGCTATCTCATTTTCGCACACACGAGATGGCGGCGAAAACATGGTTGTCTGCCGATGGGTTGGGAGAATAAATATTTGCTACTTGCAAATTTCAGCGAAATTCACATAGGATTTTCATAACATGGATCGTATGAATCAGGTAAATGGTATATAATTTCGCGTTCATACGAAACGTATGATTGTCATACGCAAAATAAAGAACTTCATAAGCTGCAGGAAGAAAAACATAATAGTTCACTTTGAATTTCATACGTGTGACGTATGAAATACAGGTTGATTACCCATTTTTGGGTTGTTTATAACTTTTTCGTTTCGTCTTGTTTTATCGTGTAACGATCGTCGGCTGTCAAAAGTTTTCGTGTTTTGTTTGTTTCTGAATGTGCGCGTTATTTAAATGTGTGAATTTTTAATATTACGTTGCGAATTTAATCTTTTTCGCATTTTGTTTGCGGTCGGCGTGTTGCGGGACATAATATCGAACGAGTGGATAATGTGTAGCTAGCTAATTGTTTTTCGGCACAATTAATGCAAAGGAAAAGTTGGTCTGCCGGTAAGTTGTTTCCTGCCTTTGGATTATATTTTTCCGGCACGTCGTGTTTCATTACCATTTTCCGTTATAGTTGCTATTGGTGCAGTTTGTATGATACTACGAGCTGCTTTTCCTAAACCTGTTTCGGAACTATCTGAACGGAACGATCGGGAAGATCCGGCAAATATACGACGTTTGGGAACTTGTTATCGTGATGTGTTTGCTGCTAGAGAAGCCGGTATTCCCGCAACCCGCTAACTGATCGAACCTTCGGAATAACAAAAACAAACGGTACGGAGGAGCTTGCTGCTGCTTTGTATTACGTAGGTTTAGGAACTCATTTATCTACCTACCGCATTGTTTAAAATGGTTTAAATTACTTTGCAGGAAAACGATTAAAGTAACAGAATTCCTGATTTTATTCGGATTACGCAACATGGCACGATGAAAATGGAACTGGTTGCTGCTCGGTGCTACATAGGTAAAGAATTATGTTTAATAAGTTATCTATTTTCTTAAGGCTCAATTGTAGAAATGGTAACGAGCCATATTTTTTTTATTTTGTTTATATATATATATTTAGAGAGACACTCTGAAGGAGTGACCTGATTTGCTTTAATTAGCTGGGCTTTATTGACATAGTTTTCAAGGTTTTTAGATGACGATTTATAGTTTGTTTTAAGAAATGAGGCACTTTTTTATCTGTTGTATTATGTTGTGGGATTGAAGTGAGTTATTTTAACTCTAGTGTAGCATTCGCCACTAGGGAAAACTGGGAACGTGTTAGAAATTTAATTAGTCTTCTCATTGCCACTATGGAACAATGACAAGGGACGCACTTGATAACTTGAACTTGATATTTTTTATCTGTTAAAGCGATCAAAAGCTCACGTATTTTTTCACAGGAAATACAGGGAGGGCTTTATCATCTTCATCGATCGTAGTCTCGATAATAATGTAACTATCTGCGAAGATAAAGTAGTAGCTTGTAGGCATAATTGCGACCATCCGGTGGTAGTATTGAATTACAACAGTTCTGCGATATCCATGGATGCAGGAGCATCGAGCTTTTAAGGCTCAAGCACGCGTCATTAATTTCTAGGATTCAAAAGCAGTTTTCATGCTCAAAACACAAGATATGTTCATGAAAATTTACCATTGCGTTCTGACAGACGCAAAACTGCTTTTGAAATCCCAGAAATCAATCACGCGTGTTTGAACCTTTAAGACGCTCTCCTTTAGGAGGCGGGTTCCCATACAAATGAAATACAAATTTCTGTATATCTCAAAAACTAATCTAGCAAACGGAACCAAATTTGGTATGTGGGGATTTTTGCAGGGATGAATTTTGACGTAGGACTACGTCTTTGTTTACTATACTGGGACTGGATAGCACTTTCTGAAAACGAAAATAGAAGTGTAACGTTTGAATAAAAGATTTCAAAATTTAATAACTTCTGAACTACTGTATGAAACTGAACAATTTATGTGTCGTTGGATAGATAAAATGACCAGAAATTTTATGGAGAAGCAATTTTAAGAGAGCAATTTTAAGGAGGGCGTAAGAGGGGGGGCTCTTATACAAATGAAACACAAATTACCTCAAAACACGAGAACTAATCAAGCAAATGGAACCAAATTTGGCATGTGGAAGTTTCAGAAGGCAGGATTTTTTTCTATGGTGTACTGAGACCGTTTCCCCTTCTAAGGGGAAGGGGGAGGGCTCCCATACAAATGAAGTACAAATTTCCCCAAAACTCGAGAACTTTAAGCAAATGGAACCAAATTTAGCATGTGGAGGTTTCAGAAAGCAAGAATTTTTCTATGGTGCATTATGACCCCTTCCCTCTATAGGAGGGGGCTCCCATACAAATAAAATACAAATTTCCTCATAACTCGAGAACTAATTAAGCTAATGGAACAAAATTTGGCATGTGGGGGTTTTTGGAGGCATGAATTTATTTTATGATGGTTTGAGACCCCTCACCCAGGATAAGGACTCTCATACAAAGGGATCATTCAATAATGACGTCCATTGCTTATGGGGGGGAGGGGGGTGTCAATTTTGTGACAGGTTGTGACAAAGGGGGGGGGGAGGGGGTCTAGGCAAATGTGACATCCGTCGAAAAAAAATTGCATTTTCATCAAAAGGCAGCAAAAAAATGTTTCTCAGTCATTCATCACTCATTGATTTATTTCGATTTTCGAACCTATTGTTCCAGCTGACGGCGCTTGAAAGTCAGGCACAATTTGTCAATGTTAACTAGATAGACCACGCGTTACATTAAAGGATCAATTTACACATCAATTTCAGTTCATTTGCAATCAAAGTTTCTAGCTTTTTACTAAATAATGGATAGAAAAGTATAATGAACTCTAAAAGCTATCGTCACGACGTAGTGAAACCTGCTTCGCCAACGCAGATTGAAGCTTGTTTTGAAGCGGAGCCATGCTACTGCAATTGAAACCAAAGCTTCATTTTTTCATTGATTTGTAACAATTTGCAATTGAATGTTGTTAGAGCCCTTGTTCGTAGTTATTATTTTTTATTAATTGTTATTTTCTATTTTTTTTTAAATCATACATTAACTCTTAAAAGCTTAAGCTAGTTTTATAAACCTCTTTTACTTTCAACACGCTTTTCATTTTTATTTTGAGTTTGTGTGACGTCCAAAGGGGGGGGGGAGTTTGAGTTTTGTGACACAATCGGACAGAGGGGGGAGGGGGGGGTTTAAAAAAGCAGAAATTTGGTGGACGTCATATTTGAATCGTCCCAAATATAACAGAAATTTTTGCGTATGTGCCATATTTTCTGCTATGTAACAAGCGGTAAGGTGTGAAAATAAACTAGTCAAACCTTCTCGAAGCAAAAGATAGTGAATCGACGCCGTTACCTTACGTGCCTGTTGCCATTCATGTTAAAAGAGAAGGACATTCGAATGGCACGTCATATTTACGATGAACGTGCTTTGGCTTTAATGTTACTTGTAACCAATGGCCCTTTGAAAGGCCTCAAGGGAGTTAAAGCACAGAGAACAGACTACCAGGTAATCGATAAAAAGTGTGCAAAAGGTTTTTATGTAATCTACGAGTAATCCTTCGATAGAGCACCCCTCGAGCAGTAAGTGGCAAACTAAATCTTGATGTCACTGCCATCGCTGCTATGTAACTTCAGCACAAGGAAATATTGATAAAGGTACATGCACATTTTTTGATGCGTTTGGCAAACTATTTCTGGAGGGCGCCACCGACAGATTTTACACACAAAAAATCGATTACTTCCTTCGAGCCTGTTAATCTGTTCTCTGTGGTTAAAGTAAGACTATTGGAATATGTCAAGCTACGCATAATTATATTTAATACAATAATCTGTAGGCTGGTCATTCATTACAATTTCAACTTTTATGATGCACACAAGTGATTTTTAAAAAAAATCTATATCTTAATGGTTGCAGGCGTTGTACTTATGAACCCTCGTCCACGTATTGTCAAAGCCACCATTGCATTCAATGAAGAATTGAATCTGAATATTTCACTTTTGCTCTTAATGGCACTCACAGATTCTTATAAACATACATATGCCTGAAATGCAGTTTACATCAGTCTTTGATCTAATGATCCGATTTAGTCCTACGTCACCCTTTCGTACAACCCTTAGAGTTGTATACCTTGCAGTTTTTTCTATGGTGAATTATGACCTCTTTTTTCGTTAACGTTCCTAATGCATTAGAAAAAAGTTACACATGCATTGGGGTCGAAAACGACCCAAGTTTTGAAAGTGCTCTCATTCATCCATTTTCAATCCGAATTTCGTTTTCTTTACCTCGTTTGAAAACTATGGCCAAAAACTGGCACCCAAGGTATGTTAAGGAATATTTGTTGACTAATGGCCACTTCTGCGTCGGTTCCGGAACACCCAGTACCAGGTCCCGGGGGACATTTTTATATTTTGAGATAATTCATTTTGCGGTACATCAAATCATATTGGCTTGATAAAATAACACTAATGCCAGTGTACCAATAAAATTTCCAGCCAAAATTACCGTTTCACCATCGGTTTCGGGCTATCCGGTACCCGGTTTTTGGCGACATTTTTGGATTCCAGGGCAATTCATCTGCCCGTGTTACCCCGTTTTAAGGTTCAATATAAATACCGGGTACCGGATTATATGCGACTGACACCCCATTGTGCTTCCACAGTTATTTTATAAACGCGATGTGATTTGAGGTACCGCAAAATCCAAAAATGCCCCCAGAAACTGGCATCGGATGTTCCAGAACCGATGGTAAAGTTGCCATTTGGCTTCTAAATGACACTGTTTTACTTTCAGTCTTATTTTATTAAGCCGATGTGATTTTATATGTCGCATTATGAGTTATCCTAAAATATAAAAATGTCCCCAAAAACTGGTTACTGGTTGTTCTAGGACCGATGCTGATGTGGCCGTTTGCCTACAAAATGTCTTTATTATACTTTCAATAGTCTTATGTTATCAATGTGATGAAATTTGACGTGTCGCAATATAAATCATTCTAAAATTCAAAATTGTCCTCAAAAACCGGGTACCGAGTGTTCCGGAACCGATGGTGAAGTGGCCATTCGGGTGCAGAAGTGTCCCCATTGTACTTCCACTAGTCTTATTTTATCAAGCCAAAAAGTATAAAAGTGTCCCCCGGGTCCTGGTAGTGGGTGTTCCGGAACCGACGCAGAAGTGGCCTTGGGTGCCAGGTATTGGGCATATCTTTCAAACGAGGTAAAGAAAACGAAATTCGGATTGAAAATAGATGAATGAGAGCAATTTCAAAACTTGGGTCGTTTTCGACCCCAATGCATAATATGTAACTTTTTTTGCTATGGCACTTCTAGATGTCGCTGAAAGCTGAAACTCCCTAACAATGTTAGTTTTCCAAAGTTAGGAAAAGTCAGAAAATTTCAAGTCTCTAGCTCGTTCCGTTACTGAGTATCAACCTTTGTAAGCATGCCGATGGGTCGAAAACGACCCCAATGCACTAGGAAGGTTAAGAAGGGGGGGTTGTCCCATACAAATGAAATACAAGTTTCCTCATAACTCGGGAACTAATCAAGCAAATGGAACCAAATTTGGCATGTGAGGGTTTTTGAAGGCAGAAATTATTTCTATGGTGTATTAAGACCCCTTGCCTCTCTAAGAGGAATGGCTCTCATACAAATGAAATACGAATGGAGTCAAATTTAGCATGTGGGGACTTTTGGAGGCAGGAATTTTTTTTATGGTGAATTAAGACCCCTCCCTCCTTTAAGAGGGGGAACTCCCATACAAATGAAACACGCATTTCTGCATAACTCGAGAACTAATCAAGCAAATGGAACCAAATTTGATATGTGGGGGTTTTACGAGGCCCTTTAAGAGGGGGGGGGGGGGTTCCCATACACATGAAAACAAATTTCTGCATAAATCGAGAACTAATCAAGCAAGCGGAACCAAATTCGGCATGTGAGGTTTTCTGGAGAAAGCAATTTTTTCCATGGTGGATTGAGGTGGTGGGGGACTATCATACAAATAAAACTGAAATTTTTGCGTAACTCAAACTAATCGAACTCGAGAGATTTTAGACTCTTCCATAAAACAGTCAATAACAAGACCACCAAAAACTATTTGTAGTAACACTAGATGATTCAGCGTCTAGGTTTATTTGTTTTCCTAGATCTACTGACCTCTATTACTTTCCTTCAGTTGGGTCCAAACGAGCGGCGGCGAGTAAGATGGAAATCACCACTGCGATATGGTACTTTCCGCGAAAAGGTCATTCGAGAATTGGTTTTCCGCAAACTGGTATTCGGCGAAATGTTATACAATCACGGCGAATATTTAAATGATATCCGTTTTAGTTTTTCTGTCTAAACAATGGGGGGAGTTGTTTTCTACTTTAATGTCCGGTAAAATTGGAAATTTGTGCATTGAACTACCCATGCTTTCATAGTTACGTAACTGCCAAAAATGATTTATTCTAAGGTTGAACTCCTCAAAAATGTCATCTGAGATTCCGGATTTATGTACAGCAGTTTAGTTTGTAGCGATACGAAGTTTGTCGGATCAGCTAGTCTTCTTCAGCAGCATAGAGCCGGGGTGGCTCGTGCTGTTTCAAGCACTCGTCTCTATTCAACTCGGTCTTGGGCCACTCGTCGCCAATTTCCTAGTCGTCTCAGAAGTCGCAAATCGCTTTCGACCTGGTCGAGCCATCGTGCACGTTGGGCCCCCCTGTTCCTGGTGCCGGTGGGGTTGTTGAAGAGGACCGTTTTCGTCGCACTGTCGTCCGGCATCCTTACGACGTGTCCGGCCCACCGTAGCCTGCTAACTTTCGCTAGATGTACGATGGGAGTCTCCCCAAGCAGTGCCTGTAGCTCGTGATTCATACGCCTCCGCCACTCTCCGCTTTCAGTTTGTACTCCGCCAAATATCGTCCGCAGCACTTTCCGCTCAAACACGGCAAGGGCGCGTATGTCCTCCGTAAGCAGCGTCACGGCTTCAAGTCCATAAAGAACTACCGGTCTAATAATGGTTTTGTACATTGTTAGCTTCGTGCGGCGGCGTATGCTTCCTGATCGTAGCGTTTTACGAAGGGCAAAGTAGGCCCGATTTCCCGCTTGGATGCGCCGCTGGATCTCCTTACTAGTGTTGTTGTCCGCGGTCACCAGCGATCCCAAATACACGAACTCTTCTACCACTTCTAGTTCGTCGCCGTCAACGGTAACCGTCCGTGGGAGGCGCGCATTTGTTTCCTTTGAGCCTCTTCCTTTCATGTATTTGGTCTTCGACGCATTTATTTTTAGCCCAATTCTCCTAGACTCCGCTTTCAGTCTGGCGTAGATTGCCTCCGCCGTCGCAAAGTTCCTGGCTATGATATCGAAGTCATCTGCAAAGCCTAGAAGTTGGCTACTCTTGGTAAAAATCGTGCCTCTCGTTTCAATGCCCGCTCGTCGGATCACCCCCTCAAGAGCGATGTTGAACAGCATGCAGGATAGACCGTCACCTTGTCTCAACCCTCGTCGCGTCTCGAAGGGACTCGAGAGTGTCCCAGAGATGCGTACGAAACACATCACTCGATCCAATGTAGCTCTGATCAGTCGCGTCAGTTTGTCCGGGAAACCGTATTCGTGCATTATCTGCCATAGCTTGTCTCGATCGACTGTATCGTATGCTGCTTTGAAATCGATAAAGATGTGATGCGTGGGCACGTTGTACTCCCGACATTTCTGTAAGATCTGTCGGATAGTAAACATTTGGTCCGTAGTTGCGCGAGCCCCCATGAAACCCGCCTGATAATTCCCTACGAAACCTTGTGCTATCGGTGACAGCCGGCGTAACAGGATCTGGGAGAGTACCTTGTAGGCGGCGTTTACCAGCGTAATACCACGATAGTTGCAGCAGTCTAGCCGATCACCCTTTTTGTAGATGGGACAAACCACTCCTTCCATCCATTCCTCCGGTAGCTTTTCCTCCTCCCAAATCCTCGAAATAACCCAGTGTAGAGCCTTTGCTAGCGTTTCCCCGCCATGTTTATAAAGCTCTGCCGGTAGGCGGTCCTTCCCAGCGGCTTTATTGGTCTTCAGCAACCTGATTTCTCGTTTGACTTCTTGGAGATCAGGTGCTAGGACATCACTATCTTCCATGGGCGCTCCTAGGTTAATTTCCGTTCCGCCTCCTTCTGCGACTTCGCCATTGAGGTGTTCATCGAAGAACTGCTTCCATCTGTCGACCACCTCGCGCTCGTTTGTAATTAGATTCTTTCCCTCGTCCCTACACATGTCAGGTTTCGGTGTGTAGCCCTTCCGAGTTTGGTTCACCTTCTCATAAAACTTGCGCGTGTCATTAGCTCGGAATAGTTGTTCTAATTCTTCACGATCTCTGTCCTCCTTTTGGCGCTTTTTTCTCCTCAGGATCGTGGTCAACTGGTTCCTAGCTCGTCGATACTTGGCCAGGTTCTCTCTAGTGGCAATACTTAGATAATTTTTCCAAGCGTTTTTTTTCTCCTCCACCGCTTGTTGGCATTCCCCATCAAACCAATCATTTTGTGTACTCCGAGGCTCAATACCTAGTGCCGCGGTAGCGGCCTCTCCGATGGCCGAGTGTATTCTGCCCCAACCGTCTTCGAGGTTTGAAGCACCTAACTCCTCGGAAGAGGGCAGTGCCTCATTCAGTACTCGCGCGGAGTTCTCGGCAGCTTGTGGGTTATCTAGCTGCCTGATGTTCAGCCGAGGAGGGCGGCTTTGACGTGTCCGGTATACGGTGGACAGCTTTGAGCGCACATGTACTGCTACTAGGTAATGGTCAGAATCAATATCCGCACCCCGACGGGAGCGTACGTTCGTGATGTTAGAGAAGAACCGGCCCTCTATGAGAACGTGGTCAATTTGGTTCATTGTACGTTGGTCAGGTGATCTCCAGGTGGCTTTGTGGATATCCTTGCGCGGGAAAAAGGTACTTCGGATCACCAGGCCTCGGGAAGCTGCGAAGTTTATACATCGTTGGCCGTTATCGTTTGTGTCGGTGTGCAGGCTATGGGGTCCTACCACCGGTCTATACATTTCTTCCCTACCGACCTGGGCGTTCATATCCCCGATGACGATCTTGATGTCCCGTGACGAGCAGCTGTCGTACGTAGCCTCCAGCCTCGCGTAGAACGCTTCTTTCTCATCGTCGGGTCTACCTTCGTGCGGGCAGTGCACGTTAATGATGCTAAATTGAAGAAATGGCCCTTTATCCTCAATACACACATTCTCTCGTTGATCGCCTTCCAATCTATCACGCGATCCTGCATTCCGCCCAGCACTACAAAGCCCGTTCCCAGTTCGTTGGTAGCGCCACCGCTCTGGTAAAACTGGGCCTTTCCGCCACGGATCTTCCATACCTTCTCTCCTTTGCGACAGATTTCATGCAGAGCTACGATGCCGAGTTTGCGGGGTTCCAGCTGTTCAATCAGCACCCGCTCGCAACCTGCGAAATTTAGCGATCTGCAGTTCCAAGTCCCGAGTCTCCATTCGTCGTCCTTATTTCGTCGCCTAGGTCGATGCCGAATATTCCGCTCCGAATATGCTTGAATGTTGTTAGTTAAGTTTAGTTTAGGTGTGTAGCCGTACTGGGGCAACACTACCGAGTCTCGCGATGGGGCTGCCATCTCATAGTGCCGAGACGCACTATACCTCCTTCCCGGTTAGTATACGACCTTAGTTTCCACCGGGGTTGGTTACCCGATCTCCGCTAAGGTTGCTCGTATTCCGGCTGGTACCACGAGGAGGTCGGGATCGGAGTTGCTGGATAAGAGGCTAACGACCACTATGAGGCTAACGACCACTATATTCCGCATTATCTAGCCGTTTACCAACCTTTTCCGGATCAGCTAGTCTTATATATAAAAATGTATTTCTGTCTGTCTGTCCATATGTTCCTTACAGAATCGAAAACTACTGATCGTGATACTGATTAATAACATACTGGAAAAGCGCAAACTCAGATTGAATTTTAAATGCAAAAGAAGGAACTAAAATACGAACATTATTAAAACGTAGTCGCAGACTACGAAAATACAAAAGTAAACTAGTGAACCGACTATTTTAAACTTACTGAAAGGAGCTAAGTATTATTTCATAAAGATCTTACTACATATATCTTTTCATTAGAACTTCTAAATACATACAAATGTGTATCCTATATCCTGGAATGCATTTTTCGCCTTTGTATTTATCATTTTCAATGATTTTTAGGACTACCTACTCAGAAAAGTTAATATTTCGGAAAAGTTAATCGACCCATTCCCCAATCGATTAACTTTTCCGAGAGTCCACTGTACAAATTTCCATTTAACTCGTGAACTAATCAAGCAAATGGAGCTTAATTTGGCATATGGGGGTTTTTGAAGGCAGGATTTTTTTTCTGTGGTGTACTGAGACCCCTCTTTCTTTTAAGAAATGAAAAACATATTTCCTCATTTGGGGATCCTCACCCCTGTGATAAGTAGGAAGGATTCTCATACAAATGAAACAAGTGATGCCAGCGACGCGCCGTCGGAAGCACCGGCTACTCAGGGGGTAGCTCCCGCAGAAATCACCTCTGTCTAGGTATATTTGTTTTCCTAAGTCTACTGACCTCTATTACTTTTCTTCAGTTAGGTCCGAACGAACGAAAGCGGAGAGGATCACTCTTACGAAATGGTACTTTCAGAAGGGATAGGGGTCTTAAGTCACCATGAAAAATATTCATGCCCCCAAAATCCTCCACATACCAAATTTGATTTCATTTACTTGATTAGTTCTCGAGTTATGCAGAAATTTGTGTGTGATTTGTATGGGAGCCACCTATTCCAAAGGGAGGGGGTCTCGAATCTTCATAAAAAGCTTCCCTGGCCCCAAAAATCCCTACATGCAAATTTTCACTCCGATCGGTTCAATAGTTTTCGATTCTGTAAGGAACATAGAGCAGACAGAAATCCATTTTTATAGGCATAGATTAGTATGGGAGCCCCCCCCCCCCTTTTAGTGGGAGGAGGGGTCTTTTGCCATCGAGAGAACCTTCGGCAACCCCAAAAAACCCTACATGCAAATTTTCACGCCGATCGGTTCAGTAGTTTTCGATTCTAAAAGGAACATATGGACAGACAGACAGACAGAAATCCATTTTTATAGGTATAGATATAAAAAAATCAACAATTTTTTCTCAAACTACATTATGCGATGTAGGTTCACAAACTTCATTTTCCATGAAAATGTCATGGATCTTGAATGTTTTATGACGTAACTAATCCCGTTGACTCACTGTTGACTACTCTCCCCTACTATATTCAGCAAAGTTGCTTATTTTAGTATGTTCTCCAACATTCTGGAAGAATTTTTTAATTATTTAAAAAAAGTTCGTATTCACTGAATTCAAGGTAACCCTATTGTTATTATTTTATTAATAAACTCCTTCAAGGACACCACCCTTGAAAAGTATTTTAAAAAAAATACGGGTTTAAATTAAAATTTTCCGATAAAAATAAAGTACATAAAATTTGGACAAAATCAGAGTACTTTTAAATTTTGATGGTGCCTTATTTTATCGAATTGCTAATACATATATAAAATTTAAATATTTTTCATTAACTCTTTCAGACTTGCGGCTACAAGTTCTTGGTTTGAACACTGTGCTAACTCCAACTAAAGCACCAAACGGATTGAAACCAGCAATAGAAATTTAATTAGATCCTAAATTGAGATATTATAACTTTAAAAGGAAAAATAAATACAAAAATTAAAACAAAATAAATATATAAATTATAAACAGACTTACAGTTTATGTATTTAAATCGTTTTAACGTAAGAACAAGAAAAAATGCTTCACAGGTGCATATAATACACGCTATGAATTAGGTATTTATTAATCCCACACTAAGCTCGCTGAACGCGGTGATAGGGGACACGACAACTATCGTTCTGATGACATTAAAAATTATCTTGTTCCCAGCCGATTTTGGGTACAATGTTTCCTTGCCTAGATTGGCAACATTACATCCAAAATGGGTCGGTAAATAGATAATTTTTGATGTAAGAACGATAACTGTTGTGTTCCCTATCACCACGTTCGGCGAGCGTAGTGCGGGATTCATAAATACACAATTCATGGTGTGTACTATAAAAAACCATATAAAAAGTATTAAAATCCATAAGAAAATTCTTCCATTAATCATATAGTTTTCGTATGAAAATTATTGGTCTTTTTTATGAAAATTATACGGGGCCGCTATAATTCCCATACGACATATATTAACATTTCATATCGTAATCGTATGATTTGCATTTGAGAAAATGTTAATTTTCATAAGAAATCTGTATGTTTTTCGATGCACGATGTATGAAAATCATAAGTTTGGTTCGATTGATTTTCATCAAAAAATCGTATGATATGCATTTGAAAAAATATTAAATTTCATAAGAAATCGCTATGTTCTTCGATACAGGATGTATGAAAATCATAAGCGTGGTTCGATTGATTATCATTAGAAAATCGTATGATTAACATAGTATTTTGCTTTGGCAAAAAAACATAAGTATTTCCTATGAAAATCTTATGTAAATTTCGCTGAGAATGCCAACTGAATCAAACCACCAAAACAATAACAAAGAGCAGGGCAGCCAGTTCACACAAGTTCCAGCATATTTAGGGTTACCAGTTGTTCAAATTAAAAACTAACCCCGTTAGTTTGCAGTTCAAACGAACGGGGGTCCGCTGTAGTTTCCCAACTAATTTGACATAAGTTTTATCCAAGTGGAGACCTTTCGCTTGGATGTCTGTTCTCTGTGGCCCAACCACGACGACACTCCCCTACACTGTTTGCTTCATCGTCAAATTTTCTTCCTGTCAGAATTTGGCAGGGGGAATCTATTTCTGTCTGTGTTACCGCAGATGGTGTTTGGTCCATGACGCTTGTACTGTCATGGACCAAACGACGTGTGATTGATTTCAAGCCAGGGGACTCGCAACTCTATTTTTGTCTGCTGCAGTTGACAGAAACTCAAACCCAAACACGCAGCGCAATTGTCGTTTGTATTGTTTTGATCCCGATAATGCATTTATCTGATTTTTAGCGTAAATAAAACAAACTAAGGGACGATTCAATAATGACGTCCACCAAATTTCTGCTTTTTTAGATACCCCCCCCCTCGCCCCTCTTTCCGATTGTGTCACAAAACTCAAACCCCCCCCCCCCTTCTGGACGTCACACAAACTCAAAATAAAAATGAAAAGCGTGTTGAAAGCAAAAAGTAGTTTATAAAATTATAAAACTAGATTAACCTTTTAAGAGTTAGAGTATGATTAAAAAACATAGAAAATGCTGCTTTTTACAGATTTTTTTATAGAACTGCTGACTTGCTTGTATGTAATTTTTTTAGTTAAGACTCAGCCATTTCTTGCAAATCGTCACAAATCAGTGAAAAAATGAAGCTTTGGTTTCAATTAAAGTAGCACCGCTTCGCTTTAAAACAAGCTTCGATCTGCGTCGGCGAAACAGGTTTCATTACATCGTGACAATATCTTAGAGTTCATTGTACTTTTCTATCAAATATTTAGTAAAAGGCTAGAAACTTTGATTGCAAACGAACTGAAATTGAGCAACTTATATTCTTTAATGTAATGCGTGATCTATCCAGTTAACATTGACAAATTGTACCTGACTTTCAAGCGACGTCTGCTGGAACAATTACCAGCTTCAATTGAAGCTTACTTGAAAGATTCTGTTCAACAATTGAAACAAGTCGCTTCTTGAGTGAAGCAAAGGTAGGAGAGAATCCGTTTCATTTAAGTGTTTCGACGATGTCGGGCCCTGCTGCGATCTTCTGAAGTAAGATAAGTTTGAAAATCGAAATAAATGCAAATTTTTGCAGCCTATGATGAAAATAAAATTTTCTTCGAAGGATGTCACATTTGCCTAGACCCCCTCCCCCCCTTTGTCACAACCTGTCACAAAATTGACACCCCGCTTCCCCCCATAAGCAATGGATGTCATTATTGAACGGTCCCTAAGAAACTTTTCGGAAGCTACATATGCAGCCAAGAGCAGCAAATCGGTGAGAAAGAAAGTAGCAAGAGCGGCATTGAAAATTATGGTCACCTGCCTGCCCCTTCACATGTGAGTTTCACAATTCCTTACCGATAGATCCCCCCTGGAATTTGGGCACATTTTAGTATTTGACAGACCAATCAGACGGTTTTATCACAGACAAACAGACATAACACTCGTTTTCCATTCTTCGTACCGATTAAACCGTCATTTCAAATTTGGGCTTAGTTGGGAATGTCTCCGTTTTGGTCAGTGGCGCTTTTTGACGAAAGAAGGGGAATTACCCATAAAAAATACTTGGTCCTTCGAGGGATTCCAATGTTGCTATTTGATATTTGGGAATGTCGATCATAGATGGTACTAGTGTTCATTTTCGTTTTTCGTTTTTTGTTATCGCCAACATAAAAAAGGAAAAATTCTGTCTTTTGATAGTCTTATTTTTTACGATAAACGAAAGACGGGAAACACGCTGCATTCATCATACTGCGCAGCATTTAATACATGGGTAGTCTCGTATAAATTTTGTTTGAAAATTTGTTGTCTACCTCTATTACCACCACTATAGGAGGCGGCTTCAGCTGACAGCTGTCGTGACAGGGATCTGCTCTCACGCCGAGGACCCGGGTTCAAATCCCAACCCCGCAGAAGTCACGAATGACATAAGCTGTTAAAGTGACTATAATCTAAAAAAATTCTGTATCCTTTCTAAAATCCCTCTCTCTTCTCTAAAATAGTCGGGTAATATTCGTTGTCCTCATTTAAGGTATAAATCAATGAAAGTGTTTCACTCTTGCAGTCGTTTCTCCTTTCAAAGAACATATTGAATATTTTTAGAGCTCTTGGTTTTTTCCCCTATAATCTTGTACATCTTCATCAACTTTTGTATTTTTAAAAGTTTCATATAAACATTTACTATTTTTACCCTTTAACACCTCGTTTTCGCATAGATATTTTATTAACGGAATTTGGTTTTGTTTGTTAAAATACCATTGCTCAATGATATTCTCGAAGTTTTCAACCATTGTTTCACATTGAGTTTTCATTTGGGTAATTTCCGCAGATGGCTTATCCCACAGTTCAAAAGGGATCCCAAGATCTACCTTAACCCCTTTGTCTACCAAGCCATGTAAAGTTTGGAACGTTTGAGACATGCCTTTCGCAAATCTTGTACTATCCTGTCGTTCTTTGTGAATATTGTACTCCAAAATACGGTCGCATACGTTTTCCAAAGATTCTAATAAACGGAGTTCGCTTCTGCGATATTCGGTACGTTTCTTTGGCTTAACGTCATCTACAGAATACCTGATAAAAAAAGAGAACAATAATATTTTGGAGTCATGGTGGACAGGTTTTTCAACATACCCGAGCTCCAACACATCGTGAGATCGTCCGGTCTCAAAAAGACGGGCTTCTAGTTCAGTAGCAAGAATCTTACAAGCTTCACATTTACTTGCATATTTTACGCCTTCGTTTTCTTCAGGACCGCAATGTACTAGAGCCACCAACAACAAAAACCATATATTCATTTTTAATCAGAACAAATAGCGTTTTGATGAGTGTATCGCCTAGACTTAGATCTTATCAATCTAGTACCTATACAGTATTTAATTAAAACCATTAAAACGTAAGATAGATAAATAAAAAGCAAGTATTTAAATATTTTTGGCTTTTGTTTTCACTGTTTTCATGCAAGTTTTGACAATTCGGCATATATAGGTATTTGTAGAGTGACTATATACAGAGTGGCGACAAGTCATCCCAAATGTATGCAATGCGGGTTTTCCAAGGTTTTTCTTTCTCTTTCCTGCATACGTGTTGGGTAGAGTGACTATAGAGTGACTATATACAGAGTGGCGACAAGTCATCCCAAATGTATGCAATGCGGTTTTTCCAAGGTTTTTCTTTCTCTTTCCTGCATACGCGTTGGATAGGCCGTCTGCTCGATTGGAATGACACTGACAGATAATTATCATTCCAATTTTGACATTGTCGCCACTCTGTATATAGTCACTCTAAGTGACTATATACGAGTGGCGACAAGTCATCCCAAATGTATGCAATGCGGGTTTTCCAAGGTTTTTCTTTCTCTTTCCTGCATACGTGTTGGGTAGGTCGCCTGCTCGATTGGAATGACACTGACAGATAATTATCATTCCAATTTTGACATTGTCGCCACTCTATACATATAGTCACTCTAGGTATTTGAGGTGTTTCAAGGGGTTTCCAACAGCAATGATTACTACGCACCTTTGAAAAAAGCGAAAAAAGTTACTTTTGATTACTTTACTGATTACCTATGATTACCAGTAATCAATCGCTTGTGATTACTATAAATTAATTATTTCTTTTTTTATTGATTAAAAAGATTTTAAATTTTAAATTCATTCATCTCTATAGCTTAGAGGTTTTACTTCACTATATAATAATTTTTGTTTCCTTAATGAATCCTAATAGTGCTTTTTCTTTTGTGTTATCATTAGCGAGAATCTCAGACAGTGTTCCATTGATACCATGCTTCTTTCTTTCTTCGTTGAAACCTCGGCATTCAGTCAGTACGTGCTCAACTGTAAGTTAAACACCACAATATTGGCAGGTTGGGGGTGGATTTTTCTCCATTAGATAGGCGTGGGGCGTCCGAGTGTGGCCTATCCATAGTCGCGTGAGGATCCGTTGTTCCGATGCACATTTACGATCTACGGATTTATTTTTTTTTTTTTTTTGACGTAGGAGTACGTCTTTGTTTACTATACTGGGACTGGGTAGCACTTTGTAAAAACGAAAAATAGAAGTGTAACGTTTGAATGAAATATTTCAAACGCTAATAGCTACTATACTACAGTATAATCAATATATATATAATGCCAGTGTCGCTGCAGTGTGCGTGGTAAACATCACACATGTTCAGATGATGTATTTACATTATATATGCAAATGTGTGTGTGCCTGAGATCATCAAAAGGGGAATCTCATTGTCAAGCTTTGACAACCAGTTTAAAATTTCAAATATGGCTGCCAAGTAATGTGATTGGAAACTTCGCTTGCTTCAAATTTCTGAAAAAATCGGTGCAAAAGGGCGCAGTTGAGGGATTCTATTCATCCGGACGAAAAGAAAAAGAACGTTTAAAAAGTATAATCAATATATATAGAATGCCAGTGTCGCTGCAGTGCGCGTGATAAACATCACACATGTTCAGATATGGCCGAAATAATCCATTTGATATGTGTTGCCGAAATTTCGAAAATGTATCTGAGTGCTATGACTTTAACATAAGTAAAACAATTTTTAAGCGTAGATTAAGTAGTAGGACCAGTCTGTACGATTAATTCGAAGACTTGTAAATAAATAATGTATTTACATTATATATGCAAATGTGTGTGTGCCTGAGATTCATCAAAAGGGGAATCTCATTGTCAAACTTTGACAACCAGTTTAAAATTTCAATTATGGCTGCCAAGTAATGTGATTGGAAACTTCGCTTGTTTCAAATTTCTGAAAAAGTCAGTGCAAAAGGGCGCAGTTGTGGGATTCTATTCATCCGGACGAAAAGAAAAGGAACGTTTAAAACTATTTCACTGGCATAAAAACACAGCGGAGAACGCACTGATGACAGCACCAACCAGCGCACAGATAAAGAACAGATAAATAACAATGAGCAACTTTGACAACGAAGTTCCCGATTCACAGACTTGATACAGATTGTTGACATCATGTTTACCACAATGAGTCCTATAGAAAAACAGCGACACTGGCATTCTATATATATATATATTGATTCTACTGTTTAAAACCATTTCACTGGCATTAGAGTGACTGTATACAGAGTGGCGACAAGTCATCCCAAATGTATGCAATGCGGTTTTTCCAAGGTTTTTCTTTCTCTTTCCTGCATACGCGTTGGATAGGTCATCTGCTCGATTGGAATGACACTGACAGATAATTATCATTCCAATTTTGACATTGTCGCCACTCTGTATATAGTCACTCTAACTGGCATAAAAACACAGCGGAGAACGCACTGATGACAGCACCAACCAGCGCACAGATACAGAACAGATAAATAACTATGAGCAACTTTGACAATGAAGTTCCCGATTCACAGACTTGATACAGATTGTTAGCATCATGTTTACCACAATGAGTCCTATAGAAAAACAGCGACACTGGCATTCTTTATATATTGATTCTACTTATACTACTGAACGAAACATAACAGTTAATATGTCGTTGGATAGATAAAATGTCCAGCAATTTTATAGTAACATATTAATAATATTTTTTTATACGCTAAATAGTGAAAATGTGTGTAAAGTTTTAAGGTCGAATTTTCCCATACATTTCCCTTGTGATCGCCTAGCTTCACAGGCACGGACGACAATTAGATACACCAAAGGATTTGGATCCAAATGATAACCTTTGAGACCACTTTGTAAGCCACACCCCTTTTCCAATCCAATTGGCAACATCGATGGCTATTGACGGCAACACCGACCCCGAAGACAAGCGGAATCAGCGGGCAATGGCCAACGTGAATCCCACACGATGCACTTTACGTTATATTTGGCATTATCCCCATCGCAGACATGCGAAATTGTTCGATAGCTTGCTCAATCAGTGTCGGACAATCATTTAAGCAGCAGCAGCCGATATGGTTTCCTTCACCACCCACACTAGCTTACAAGTAGCAGCGGCAGTGCCAGTGACTATAAAATGGTACACTTGGTTCGCCGCTTGCTCATTTATCGCACGATCGCACTGACGGACGGTCAGTATTTTGATAAAACTAATCTATTACTACTTTACAGTGATTTGGTATTTCCTATCACTCCTGTATTAGCGGGCAACCATCATCCTAGAGTCTAAAGGACCGAATAGCGACATCCATCTATATATTGGCAATAGTAATTATAGTACTGATTTTTAAGAAGTACTATCAGCTCAAACATAGTTCTTTTCAGGGCCACCAAACAATTTCAAACGGTTTTTTTCAAAACCACCATTGATTCAATGAAGAATTAAATCAGAATATTTCGCTCTTCTTTTACAAATAAACACTCAAACAATGATACTCACAGATACTCAAATATGCATATGCCATAAATGCAGTTTGCATTAGTCTTTGATCTAATGATCAGACATAAAGTTATACTTCATCGATTAAAACATGTTATCAATGTAATGAGTATTATATGACATAGTCCTACGTCACCCTTTCGTACAACCCTTAGGGCTGTATACCTTGTAGTTTTTTGTTCGCGTATGATGTCTTCGGAGGGGATAGGTATGTTTAATGCCGTATTTTTTCTTCCTTGGTTTGCTAGGGTGTCTGCTTCCTCATTTTCTGGTATGCCTGCATGCCCAGGTATCCAGCAGAAAGTAATTTTGCGTTTTAAAAGTTCTCGTTCAGTTGATTGGATCCAGGGGTGCTTGAATTTTCCGCTGTGGAGTGCATCGAGGCAGCTAGCTGAGTCAGTTAAGGGCCAAACAGAATGCTGCGTGAATGCGTCCGTCAGCGGTATTCTGGCAGTTTTCCCATGGGTTTACTGTCAAATTGACGCTGACGGATGCGTTGACGTAGCATTCTGTTTGGGCCTAACAGAGGATAAGGATAACAGAGAGGGAAGATAAAAAGGATAAACATATATTTTTCCCATTTTCTATGTTTGACGTTTTACCGTTACGCAACAGGCGTTACGTTTTATGCATTTGTAAATCTCCAAGCACTAATGTAGCCGGATATTTCGCCAAAACCGGCTTTTTAATTCGCTATGACGGCACCTCTTTTACACTTACAGAACTGCCCGTAGCTGAATGCGTGAAAATTATTTCCGACATGTTTCTGTCTTTTGCACTCATTAACAAATCGCTATTCTGCTTCACGCAAACTCGAAACTAATGAAGGTGTCTCCACTGCGGCGCCGTCATAGCGAATAGCGTTTTATAAGCATATCCAGCTTTTTACGAGCCATAATGGCGCAGGCGTTCGTAATATTTGAACAGCATTTTTGACATTTCCCTTGTACATCGCACGTTTTCTTTCCGTACATTCCTTTAGTTTTACCGTGAACGCGCGGAAAGCAAACGTGCGATGTATTAGGGAAATGTCAAAAATGCTGTCCAAATATTACGAACACGTCCGCCATTATGGCTCGTAAAAAGCTGGATAGATCAGTGCTGCACGATATGGTGTGCACCATAGGCTAATAAAAAGTTATATTTCTGCTTCTTTAAGTGCTCACTGGTTACTTGGGTCATCACTGTGTTTTCATGCCAGTGAAATGTTTTTAAACGTTCTTTTTCTTTTCATCTGGATGAATTGAATCTCACAACTGCGTCCTTTTGCACCGATTTTTTCAGAAATTTGAAGACAGCGAAGTTTCCAATCACATTACTTGGCAGCCATATTTGAAATTTTAAACTGGTTGTCAAAGTTTGACAATGAGATTCCCGTTTTGATGAATCTCAGGCACACACACATATGCATATAATGTAAATACATCATCTGAACATGTGTGATGTTTGCCACGCGCACTGCAGTGACACTGGCGTTCTATATATATTGATTATACTGCTGCAATTTATGCAAAACTCTTTAGCAGAACATTGTATTGTATCGTCGATTTGGTGGCATTCAGAGCAATTATTACACCTAGTGGGACCAGGGCAGTTTTTCCTGGCGTGACCATAAGAGAAGCAGCCATAACATAAAAGTGGGTTTGGATAGTAGGGTCTTGTTGGACACCGGATGACTCCAACATTTACATGGTCGGGGTATGTAGTTTTTCCGAACGTTAGAATCAGAGTTGGTGTGTTAATTTCGCATTCTTTTTCCTTTCTTTTGATGCATCTAACTTCCACAACATCCTGCTCTTTGAGGTTAAGACAAATATTCGCTTCGTCGACGTCGATCAATTCACTAAATGAAATTGCACATTTACATCTATTAAGTGTGGAGTGTTTCTGCACAATGATCTCTGTTCCATCTATTAGATTGGTCATTTTCAATAATTTTTTGACTTGGGCAGGTTTTCGTACACGTAGCGCGTAGCGGGTCATATTTGCTTCGCTGAAACCACCTTCGATATTTCCGCCTGCAACTCTTTTAATTGAATCGCCGACGATAAATACATTGGGCAGTTTAATCACAGAGAACAGATTAACAGGCTCGAAGGAAGTAATCGATTTTTTGTGTGTAAAATCCACCCCATCGACATCTCTATATCGAGCTGCAGTGAACGTCAGCGACATCATGTCCTGGGCTCAAAATTTGACAGCGGGCTCAAATCAGACTGCTGCCAGTTGAGTGAAACGCAGTGCTGACATGCTATCTCATTTTCACACACACGAGATGTTGGCGGCGAAAACATGGTTGCATGCCGATGGGGTGGTAAAATTTGTTGGTGGCGCCCTTCAGAAATAGTTTGCCAAACGCATAAAAAAATATCCACGTACCTTTATCAAAATTTCTTTGTGCTGGAGTTACATAGCAGCGATGGCAGCGACATCAAGATTTAGTTTGCCACTTACTGCTCGAGGGGTGCTCTATTGAAGGATTACTCGTAGATTACATAAAAACCTTTTACACACTTTTTGTCGATTACCTGGTAGTCTGTTCTCTGTGGTTTAACTTTATTCACCGTTTCCAGTTGCAGTATGGTTAGTTGACTGAATTCGTTTCGAGTGTCCATGAATTCCGGTACTAGCCGACCCCAAAGAGAACAGAACAGAGAACAGAGAACAGGCTCGAAGGAAGTAATCGATTTTTGTGTGTAAAATCTGTCGGTGGCGCCCTCCAGAAATAGTTTTCCAAGCGCATCAAAAAATATCCATGTACCTTTATCAATATTTCTTTGTGCTGGAGTTACATAGCAGCGATGGCAGCGACATCAAGATTTAGTTTGCCACTTACTGCTCGAGGGGTTCTCTATTGAAGGATTACTCGTAGATTACATAAAAACCTTTTACACACGTTTTGTCGATTACCTGTGGTAGTCTGTTCTCTGTGCCGCGAATACAACGCATATTCGCTAGGACAGGACGTGCCATCTGGCTTCTTACTCTTCTTTTCATTATGACCGCCATCCCGATTGAATATTCTTTGTACACTCTGCACCACTGTTGCCTGCACATATTGTTTTAAGAATAACTTCGTTTGCCGAAAATCAGCTCCCGAATACGCCACAGTTAATGCGACCAAAATCATGTTTTGCATTTTATTTTGAATATTAAAATTCGTGTACAAACAAAACTAATATAAAACCAAGCATAGAACTACAGAATACAAAAGAAATTAAAATTGGGAAATAATAACTTATTGACGTATTCCCACTAATGAGTTTCAGCAACACTGAAAGCGATACCGCGTTATATTTTCCAGTCAACGGTTGCTCGTTACTTTCAGCCAATCAGAAATTGGGTCGATTTTGGGTCAACGCCGCGGTTGACACTTGGCACGTCCTGTCCTAGCATATTCGCAGTGAGTCAGGTAACACAGTAGCCACATTTTTCTCCGTGTATACTTCATAAATAGAACAAACTTCAAGGGTAGAGTGACTATATACTATATATACTATATACTATATAGTCACTCTATTCAAGGGTATGTAATCATGCTATCTCTTTCTCATGTAGGAGTGAAGAGAGCATCCTTAACTAGTTCGCCGGCAATTAGAATTTCCATTGAATAAAGCGTTAGCCGTCACTCGGACCGAAACGTCAGAAAAAACGGTTACACTGCAATCTAGAGTGACTATATACAGAGTGGCGACAATGTCAAAATTGGAATGATAATTATCTGTCAGTGTCATTCCAATCGAGCAGACAACCTATCCAACGCGTATGCAGGAAAGAGAAAGAAAAACCTTGGAAAAGCCGCATTGCATACATTTGGGATGACTTGTCGCCACTCTGTATATAGTCACTCTACTGCAATCATATGCATTTGACGTTCGTTTCACACCCCTGAAATAAAACAAACTATGAAACTTTTCCGAAGCTACATATACAGGCATGAGCAGCAAATCGGTAAGAAAAAAAGTAGCAAGAGCGGCATTGAAAATTATGGTCACCTGTCTGCTCCTTCATATGTGAGTTTCACAATTCCTTACCGATAGATCCCCCCTGGTATATAGTCACTCTACACTGAAAACTGAAATTACCCAACCTGCAGTTTGAAAATACTCAACTCTTGTGTACCTTCAGCGAACTTGACGTTTGGGTAAATGGCGAACTAGAACCTAGGTAATTTCAACGCAAAATTTGTGTGAGTATCGCATTCCGTATTTTTGGGTTATTTAGGACTTGTTGGTTTTGTCTTGTTTTGTCGTGTATAGCTTGTTCGATCGTCGGCCGGCTGTCAAACGTTTTCGCGATTTGTTTATTTCCAAATGTGCGGCTAGCTACCGCGGCTACGTGTTGTTTTAATTGTTTGAATTTTTAATATTACGCAGTGATTTTCGGAGGTTTTGAATTGTGTTTGCGGTCACAGTGTTGAACGCAAAATATTGAGGAAGAGTTCATAATGTTTGATGTACCGCTGCTGCTGGTAAGTTGTTTCCTTCCTTTGGATTTTATTTTTTCGATCTTTCACGTCCCATTTCTGTTACAGTTGCTGTTGGTGCCGTCCGCTGCACCGCTTTTCCTGAGCCTGTCTGCCCGTAACCAACTAGTCAGAACGGAACGTTGAGAAGATCCGGCAAAGCATACAACATTCGGAAGTTTGTTACCGGCTATCGTCTGTTTCCTGCTAGAGGAGTCAGTATTCCAGCATCACGTATAGCTTGACGGACACGGAACTGGTTGCTGCTCGGTGCCATATAGGTAGATTTTTGTTTATTAAGTTATCTATATTTTCAGACTCAATTGTAGCAATTATTACGAAGCCGCATTTTCTTATTTTGAATATATCTAGAAGGAGTAATTTGCTTTAATTAGCAGGGCTTTCAAAGTTTTTAAATAAGGATTTATAGTCTTTTAAAAAATGAGGCACTTTTTTATTTGTTATTTTATGTTGCGGGGTTGAGGTGCGTTCACCAAAATTTCTTCGCTGCTAGGGAAGATTAGAGATATGTGTTCCAAATTATAATTAGTCTTCTCATTACCAAATGGAAGCAAATTTGGCATGTGAGGGTTTTACGAGGCAGGATTTTTCTATGGTGAATTAGGTCCCCTCATTTAGGAGGGGGGCTCCTATACAGATGAATCATAAATTTCTGTATAACTCGTGAACTAATTAAGCAAATGGAACCAGATTTGGCATGTGATGGTTTTACGAGGCAGGATTTTTTTTTGGTGAATTGAGACCCCCTATGCAATTCTTAAGGCGGCGGTTCACTATACGATACTTATACGGAATATATAATACTTCGGCGGAACTATACTTAGGTCAGGAGAAGGGTCTTCATTTATCACATCAAAGACGAATTGATTGGTATTATTTACAGTAAGCGCTAACATTCCGGATATATCCGGTTAGTACGCTCTCTAATCAATGCAGTTATAAGACTGAAGTTTATTGAGTAAAACGGGTTAATATTTTTTGAAACGATGGTTCTACAATTGATGAAGGGAATGTAATGAAGAAGGATTTTTTTGAATGGAGGGGAAAGAGTATAAAGGTGAGAGGAGGGTTTTTTTGTATGGGCTTATCACTCTGACCACAACATTATTGATTACATTACATCAGGGGGGTTATTGCTAGCTACGCGTAAAAAGTTGTCTCTTGGATTTTTCGTCAATATTTAACGTAGAAAATTAGATATGAGACCCGTTATATGGTTTTATATGTATTTCTAAAAAAGGAGGTTGAAGGAAACAAACGGTCTGGTATTCCAACATTAGTTCAACTATGTTTTCGGAGAGGAGAACGGCAAAAATGTATCGATTATTAACTAAATCTTCTATATAAAAATGGATTTCTGTCTGTCTGTCTGTCGAGATGTTCCTTATAGAATCAAAAACTACCAAACCAATCGGCGTGAAAATTTGCATGTAGAGGTTTTTGGGGCCAGGAAAGATTTTAGTGATGGTTAGAGACTCCTCCCCCCACTAAGAGGGGGGCCTCCCATGCAAATAAAACCAAAATTTCTGCATAACTCGAGAACTAATCATGCCAATTGAATAAAATTTGGCATGCGGGTGTTTTTGATGACAAGAAATTATTCTATGGTAAATTGGGACCCCTCCCCTTTTTAGAAAGGGACTTTTAGAATGACTCCTCTCTCCTTTAAGAGGGGAGGCTCCATATATATGAAGTACAAATTTCCTCATAACTCGAGAACTAATCAAGCAAATGGAACAAAATGTGGCATGTGAAAGTTTTCGAGGGCAAGAATATTTTCTATGATGAATTAGGACCCCTCCCCACTTTAAGTGGGGGGGGCTCCTACACAAACGAAATACAAATTTCCTCATAACTCGAGAACTAATCAAGCAAATGAAACCAAATTTGGCATGTGGGTGTTTTTAGAGACAATTTTTTTTCTATGATGAATTGGGATTCCTCCCCAATTTAGGAGGGGGGCTCCTGTACCAATGAAATACAAATTTCCTCATAACTCGAGAACTAATCAAGCAAACGGAACAAAATTTGGCTTGTGAAAGTTTTCGAGGGCAACAATATTTTCTATGGTGAATTAGGACCCCGCCCCACTTTGAGAGAGGGGGCTCCTATACAAACGAAATGCAAATTTTATCAACTCGAGCACTAATCCAGCAAATAAAACCAAATTTGGCATGTGGGTGTTTTGGAGGCAAGAATTTTTTCTATGATGAATTAGGACCCCTCCTCACTTTGGGAGGGGGAGGCTCCTATACAAATGAAATACAAATTTCCTCATAACTCGAGAAATAATCAAGCAAATAGAACCAAATTTTGCATGTGGAGGCTTTTGGAGGCAAGAATATTTTCTATGGTGAATTAGGACACCTCCCCACTTTAAGAGGGGGGGCTTCTACACAAATGGAATACAAATTTCCTCATAATTTGAGAACTCATTAAGCAAATGGAACCATATTTGGCATGTGTGTGTTTTTGGAGGCAACACTTTTTCTATGATGAATTAAGAACCCTTACCTTTTTAGGAGGGGGGGTTCCCATACAAACGAAATACAAATTTCCTCATTACTCTAGAACTAACCAAGCAAATGGAACCAAATTTAGCATGTTGGTGTTTTTGTAGACAAGAATATTTTCTATGGTGAGTTAGGACCCCTCCCCACTTTAGGAGGAGGGGCTCCTACACTAAAAAAAATCAGCACGTCAAGTTTACGTGAAAATATAGGTAATTCTCATCCATCACACTTTTCATGTAACATTCACGTGAATTGTTGGTAACTCGCACTCATACTAACCAGTTTACGTGCGATCCCGGTAAGTTGTATCAATTTTCCCATTAACTAGTACATGAAGCTCATGTAAGTTGCTGTACAAAAGTTTACATGATTTTTCACGTGGATGCGACGTGCCGATTATTTTGAGTGTATGCAAATGAAAAACAAATTTCCTCATAATTCGAGAACTAATTAAGCAAATAGAACCAAATTTGACATGTAAGTGGTTTTGGAGACAAGATTTTTTTCTATGGTGAATTGAGACCCCTCTCCTCTTTAGAAAGCGAGTTATGACCCATCTCCCCTTTAAGAGGGTGGGCTTCCATACAAATGAAATGCAAATTTCCTCTTATCTCGAGAACTATTCAAGTAAATGGAACAAAATTTGGCATGTGGGGCTTTTAGGGGGCAGAAATTTTTTCTATGGTGAATTAAGACCCCTCCCCTGTTTAGTAGGGGGGGCTCCTATACAAATGAAATTCAAATTTCCTTATAACTTGAGAACTAATCAAGCAAATGGAACCAAATTTGGCTTGTGGGAGATTTTGAAGTCTTGAATTTATCTTATGATAGTTAGAGACCTGTCACCTCTGTGGTAGGGAGATATGGACTCATACAAATAAAACAGAAATTTTTGCGAAACTCAAAAACTAATCGAACTCGAGAAATTCGAGACTCTTCCATAAAACATTAGTCATTAACAAGACCACAAAAACTATCTGTAGTAACTCTAGATCATTCAGGATGAGACGGCCGCGAGTGTTGCCGGCGACCCGCCGTCGGAAGCGCCGCCCACTGTGGGAAGGCAACTCCCCGCAGAAATCACTACTGTCTAGGTTTATTTGTTTTCCTAGGTTTCCTGGAACGAGCGACAGCGAGTAAGGAGAGGATCGCGAAATGGTACTTTCCACAAAAAAGTTTTCCGTGAAATGGTACATTCCGCTTAAGGTTTTTCGCAAAATGATATTCGGCGAAATGTTGTACAATCATGGCGAATATTACTATCTGCTTTCTGGCTATGCAATGAGGGGACAGGGGAGTTGTTTTCTACTTTACTGTGAGGAAAAATTGCAAATTTGTATATTAAACTACCCATTCCTGGTAACTAATAAGCCTTAACGTAGGCAGCAAATCAGCGTATCTGGCATTTTATACTGCACGTTATTGTATGTTAGCTTTTTGACTGGATAGGTGTTGTAAATTGGCATCCAAAATGGTATTCAAATTCTTCGTGTTGGTAATTAGCTGTAAATTAGCATTGTCAGCACTATAAGAAGGTTGTCAGTAAAGTAGCTGTATATTTTGCCAAAATAGCATTTAAGTAGCATTTAAGGTGACTTAAATGCTTATTGGCTTATATTTGAATAGCATTGGTGATGCTTATTGGTTAGCTGGGATGCTTTCATAGTTACGTAACAGCCAAAATGAATCATCTAAGGTTGAACTCCTCAGAAACTTGCAAAACTCGGGATTGTGACAAAGATCATCCGTGATTCATGATTTATGTATAACACAGGTTAATTTGTGGCAATACGAAGTTTGTCGGGTCAGCTAGTATATATATATATACATATGTTCACGAACAAACACAATAAAACCTTGATACTTGAAACATTAAAACGTAATTTAAACGTGGAAGCACAGCCTTTATTGACTTGCATACAATTAAATAAAAAAAGGGAAAAGTAGATGTAGTATCGTAATATATTATAGATTCATAGTCTTCTAATCTAGTATTACGACCAGTTGTTGTGACTCCTATTTTTTGTGGCTGGAAGGTGCATGGGTCGAACGACGAGTGAGGAACGTGCTGCTCGAGCCAAAGATGCTGATGGGTCGAACCAAGCTATAATCTGATATTATAACCAGATTCGAACCCGCCACAATGTGGCTCACTGGTACCCGTGTACCTATAAACCACAGAGGCGCTGGACTCCAAAAAGTAACTGCTAAGTATCGGAACCTTATCTTTTCTCTTAGCGAGCTATTCAGCTTATCGCATGCCTATAATGGCGGCTGGTGGGTACAATTTTCCTTGGAGAGGATTTACAAGAAAAATCTCACATAGCCTAACCGTAAGGAGTTTATGCAGGAAATGGAGAATTGTTTTTAGTTAAAAGCTATTTTGGTTGAAATTGAGGGTTCATCAGACAAAAAAATCAAATAGAAATAATAGAAGACAAATGTACGTTGTATGTTCGAATCTCAGCTGGGAGAGGCTGTTAGAGCCCATAGAATCGAGTCTCGTCGAGACGCGGCGTGCGGGCTGCTGACAACTTATCCTGCATGATTTTCAACATCGCTCTTAAGCTGATCCGACGAATAAATATCGTAACAAGAGGTTTGATTTTCAGTAAAGGTAGCAAACTTCTTGGTTACGCAGGTGACTAGGATAGTAATGTCAGAAAATTTGCCACGGCGAAGGCCATCTGCGCTAAACTGAAAGCAGAGGTTAGGACGATTGAGCTTAAAATAAACGAAGACCAAATGCCTTTTTCACGGACGGTAATCGTTGACGGCGACGAACCAGAAGTGGTTTTTTTTCCATGTTGGGTATTTTTATCACTGCGACCATTTGTTTGATCTATTGTGATATATCCCCCATTTTACTATAGCTATGTTGTCAAGATGACGCACCACTATTAGAAGTGACCGTCATTGTTTGACTAGTAGCATTTGTCCGTACTGGGAATTGTTCTCCAAATATCACAGGGTTCTAACTGCCCTCTATCGAAGAACCTTAATCTTTTATTAAAAATTGCCGACATAACAGGTGTTCCGAGTCTTCTTTTTCTATGCCACATAAGCGACATATATCATCTTGAAATTTTCCCATAAGCTTCAGATGAAAGCGGCTCGGACAATGTCCTGTTATTAGACCAGTATAGATGCTTAGATCTTCCTTTGAAAGCTCCAGTATTTTGCGAGTCATAGAAATGTTTGAAGAGATAAACCGTTTCGACTGCCTAGCATTGAAAGTGTTATTCCAATTTGATTCCACTTTCCTACATTCCCATGCCTTCAGCTCCATTTTTAAAGCAGAAGCAGATAGGCCGCAAAAGGGCTCAGGTCCTATAAATTGATGAGAAGATCCGAGTCTTGCAAGCACATCAGCCCTTTCATTTCCATCAATTCCACAGTGACCTGGGACCCAATATAAGTTGACTTGGTTACGGCGAGATAATTTTTGGAGTGATTGAATACATTCCTAGACGTGTTTTGATGTGCATGTCGCCGACTTTAAAGCATTTAGAGCTGCTTGACTATCGGACATGATGCATATATTTGAATGTCTATAGTTTCTGCGCAAGCACACAGTAGAACACTCTAGAATTGCTTGAATTTCAGCTTGGAACACAGTTGGCCATCTACCCATAGAAATTGACATGTCTATTCCTGGGCCAGTTACTCCTGCTCCCACTTGGTTGTCCATTTTTGAACCATCTGTGTAAAAAACCGTCGAGCCTTGGCGAAGATCGGGACCACAACCAGAAGTGGTAGATGAGTTCGTTTATGTGGGATCGCTGGTAGCCGCGGACAACGACACAAATAAGTAGATCCAGCGGCATATTCAAGCAGTGAAATTTTTGGACCGTTTTAGTAGAATACGAAGCCTGGAATTAAATAAAAAGATAACTTATCCTATTTAATTCTACTATGTATATTTATTCTTGACAGATACGTATTTCAGCTACGACTTGCAAGTCGGCTTTCTCAGATAAAAAAATTCCGAAAACAGACACTGAGGAAGCCTGCAAGTCGTAGGCGAAATACGTATCTGTCCAGAATAAATATACACAGTAGATTTAAATTGGATAAGTTTTCTTTTTATTTAATTACAGATATTTAAGCAAGACATCGAGCCTACTTGACCCTTTGCAAAACGCTGCGATTAAGAGGCATAGGCCACCGTTCGAACCTGACAATGTACAAACCCCCTATTAGATCCCTATTAAACCATGCTCACGGAGGACTTACGCTCCTTTGCTGACGACATTTGGCAAAGTAAAAGATGAAAGCGAAGAGTGGCGAGGGTGGATGAATCAACTGCAACCAACAAAGGGGGAGATTACCAACGTACATTTGGCGAAAGTCGGTAAACTATCAGTGAACCGGTATCAGTATCTTTGGCTCGAGCTGCAAGTTCCTCACAATCATGTGGAAGACTTGATCAGTGAACCGGACACGTCGTAAGGAAAACGGTTCTGTACAACCCCACCGGCATCGGCACAGATGGCCTCAACGTGCGAGCAAATATACTATATTAACAATATAGTTCACTTCGCAAAATCTCATATATATCCGAAAAGACGCAAAAGTAACACCCTCTTGCGGACAAAAAGGTGACTAAAAGCTTTTTGTAACAAAAATTTTTAAGCGTGCAACCAATGCATAAGTAAAAGGTGCGGTAGATTGAATATGCTATCTCTAACCCTATGACGTCATTCTTCTAGATTGTAACATTAGATATAAAAATTAATTGTGAACAGTAGAAACCTGAGAGAGATTAGCGGTTAGGAAAAAATCGTACGTCAAATGCAGCCAGTTCGAACTGTCGAATGCTTCCAGTTGTTATTATTGGTCAAAAATGGAAAAGTGTTGGTAACCCATACAAGTTTTCGTCTGGTAGTTCTTTAGGAAAACATAAATAAGAAAATATTTTACGCTAAGCATACTTTCGAATTTCTCACTAAAGTACTCATAACATGTCATTTTACATGCAATAAACTATGCGCTTCCGATTTATCGTATGTTGCATACAGTATTTTTGCAAAAGCTGATGTACCATAGATCAACTAGCACCAAAAAATGTCACTGCAAGACACGCACTTTTCACGTCCAATGTAGGGTTCACGCACATAATAAGAAGAATGAGAACTGTCAAAGAATGAGAAAAAGAAAACCGTCTTTGCGACTCTCTCTCTCAGGTAGAAACTGTCCAACTTTTTACGAACCATAATGTCGGACGTGTACGTAATATTTGAACAACATTTTTGACATTTCAGTAGCGTGCAGGAATAAAATAAAAACAATTAATTTATAATTGTCATAATTTTTCATTTATGGCCTGTTGTATTAACCTATGACGTTTGTTATCAGTATTGAAAAAGTCGGATTCATGAAAATGTAGGGAACAAATCAGACTACTTTTGCTGATTGATGGTTTGTGACAAAACTTTGCCCACGTATCCGTTTGCCTAAAGATATAATGAAATAGGAACATAACTGGAAATCGAAATATTCCAAAAATAGTTTACCTTTTGGTAGAATTAATTCGGAAAAAGGAAACACTTGGAGGGACCCTCTTTTAAACTGGAACATCCAGAAACTGCACAGTATATGCGACCCATTTTACAAATTTAGTACTTGAACAATAATAAAACTAACCGGATTAGTTTGTTATACGAAAAATTGCCAAAAGTCTTGGTTTTAGCGATCCAACCAAATGTTTGAATTGTAGCAACGTTTTTATTTCAAACTATCTAGTAAGTTTTCACTTAATACGCGGCTACGAAAATAAGGTGCTGCCACCAGTAAATATTTAGTCTTCAAAACAGGCAAGGTCAGAAAATCATTAAAGAGTTTTGACAATTTTCTTCTCAATTTTTGACAATAATTCTTCATTACACTCACATATCTCAATAAAGTTAACAAAAGGGCGAATGCCGCAGGTGTTAACAAAACGCGTGAGTTCTTTTTTGCTGGACCAGCCTAGCAAAATCTGAAATCTTGAATGGTTTTTACGCTTGCAGCATTCGCCCTTTTGTTGATTCTATCTTCATATGCGCAATTCCATGAGTGTAAAAGGGATGATGGAGAATTGAATTGAATTGTATTGAAAATAGAACCGGTAAACCAGAGAATGTGGCAAACGTGAACAAACCGAGCGAGAGCTGATTTTCTTATACTGGTCCAGCAGAAAATAACTCATCCGTTTGGTACACATCTGTGACATTCGCCCTTTTATTAATTCTATCTAGAAATGGGTAAACTCTATACTAAAAGTTGAGTTGTTTCCGATAGACGTGTCGAATTAACGGTGTACTTTGGTAACCTTTTATGCCGCAATGGCGCTAGTAGTCGTGTCTTCAGGATTATAGAGGAGTGAACTATATTGTCAATATAGTATATTTGGTGCGAGATGACTCGTCCAGGTTTAATGCAACATTTTTTATTTCTTTAGCGCGACTTGGGAAATGAGCGACGAGTAACCGAAGAGCGAGTTGAATGGAGCTTAGAACAGCTCGAGCCACCCCGACTCTAAGCTGCTGACGACGCCGAGAGGATCATACAACTAGACCCGTACATTTTCCTGCACTCTAAACAGCTGGCTTTGAAATTTTAAGCATGAAAGTGTAGAACAAATTTTCTTCTGGAGAGCGAAATAAGGCGCTTATCCTTGGCCAATTGCAGCCTGGCTTCTGGTCTAAATGCCATTAGTTCATCCCTGAGGGTCCGGAGTATTACTTAACCTTTATTAGCAAAGATACTCCCAACGACTGTAAATAAATCATTATCTATGTATATGGGAAGCGTTTGGTACGGGAGGTCCACGCTTTCTTCCTTACCCTTGATTTCAAGGAGTTTAATGGAATTAGGTATTTTTTCTGGTTCCACTTGATTCCTAGGAATTCTCTCTGCGGTACATGCTGCGCAGTTGGCCTGGCCGTTGACAAGAAAAATGATTGATTCAAGTAATCGTCATTTTCCAGGATGCCTTCAAGAATTGGCTGCGTTAGTGTGAGATTAGATTAGATTAGATGAAAGTGTAGAACAAATTTTCTTCTGGTAATTGGTTTAATCCCCAACCCCCGCCCCTCTCCGTCGCTACACCCATGCCTCATTGACATACTTTATATTATAAAGCAATTCGGTTTGTCATTTTGAATTTCTTAATGACATTCGATATTCATTTTTACTCTACCAGTATCATTCAGCACATAAAATCGGCTACTCTATAAACATACTCACTGGTTTGGTATAGCACTATGACGGACCATTTACAAGTATGCAGGGTATGCATCGGTATGTTACAAACCGGCGACCTACATTTGCGTTATGAAATTTTTGAATAGTGACTAAGGCTGTTTGGAACAGCGCCACATTAAGTTCTATAAAGTTTACTTTTTGTTGACATTTTTGTTTCAGATATATTCAAGATAATATTTGAGTGATCATTTTACCCGTTAATGCTAGCTGTGATTGTTTTAGAACATGCTTCCTAAAAACGACCAGCACTAATTTCTCTGGAGAGAATTCAATACCTAGCTAAAGCTGCGTTAAAACGCCCAACGGACTTCGCAGCCAATCGTCAAAACACAGGAAAATTGCGGAGCTAGTCCTAAATTCTTCCAGTCGAGATTCGAATATGCGACGACTGATTTGTTGGACCAGCGTCATGCATTTAGTCCAACCGGAAAGCTATGTTTACGACTAGTAGGATGCAAATCTGAATCGCAACAGAAGCGACGAGAATTGGGATAATCTGGAAACTATAACAAAGCTCGATGAAGGTAAGTGTTCGAAACAATATCTGGCAAATTTTGGTACGTTCTAAATAATTTGGTTTGTTTCAGTTAGAGATTACAAAACAAATCCAGCTTGTTAAAAGTGGACGGCAAAATAAAGTTCATAACAGGGAAGACATCCACACCGATTTCGCTCCTTGGTGGAAGATTTGGTGCAATAGCTGTGTAATCAGTCAGACGATTTTTCGAAAATCTGATAATGATTGCATGATATTAATTTAATCAACGAAACATACTCTATTGGAGAGTTTGAGATGATGCGCAGCTATTATATAAAGTCCCTATTATCGTTCGACTGGATTTCATTGCCGAGGATTGTTGGGCAAAGTTTACTCGAAAAATAATTTAAACAAAATTTAGACGATCAAAATATATCGTTCAGACATATGGCTGCGGTGGAAATACTGACTCTCGAGACATGACAAGTGATGGGTTCAATGGAAAAATGGGGTTTGCAGGTAGGTTAAATTGTTTTATTATTAAATTCAGTTTTACACTAGCAGTTTCTTTTACAGTTGTAATCGCATTGTGGAGAAGCCTCGTTATATGACACGTCCAAGTGTTAGAACGATACAGATGAGGATACCCATGAAGTCCCATCCCATCCATATCCTGACTATTTTGCGACATTTTACACTGCAAGAATACTACCAACTCGCTGGACTGCGTTCACAAGAATTTCATCTGAACTTGGGTTGTAAATTACTGAGACACTTTGGAAGGAATTTAGCACCGGTCAGTACAAGGTCACCAAGGTGTCGCGTGTTTGGCATCTCTCAAGACACAGCTGGAATGGATTGGCAAACGAACTGTAGACGAGTGTGTATAGTTACTTAGCCCGTACGAATCAGGAGGAAGTTACGGGAAATGCCGCTTAGACCGTGTATTATCCACCGGACAGTCTGTCCCTAATAAATTCCAATTTAAATAAACAACGTTTTTAGATAAATCCCGTATTTTTGCCTTCTTTTTGTAAAAATAATCAAAATTTGGTTTGTGTAAGTTGAACTTTATTTTGGGTATTCTGAATTGAGTTTTTGGGTATATTTTACTACAAACCGACAACTTACCTTTGGGTACTTTTGATGCATTTTATTGCTGACGCGCGATTATCTAGTTTTGGGTACTTTTGGCGCAGTTTATTGTTCAGGTGCTATTACTTATTTTTGGGTCCTTTTTACGCAATTTATGGTTCAGGTTCGATTACTTACTTTTGGGTCCTTTTTACGCAATTTATGGTTCAGGTTCGATTACTTGCTTTTGGGTGCTTTTTACGCAATTTATGGTTCAGGTTCGATAACTTACTTTTGGTTGCTTTTTACGCAATTTATTGTTCAGGTTCGATTACCTATTTTTGGGTACGTGCACTTTACCTAATTTCGACATGTTTCAGTGTTAGTCCGAATTGAGTAAAACGAACTCAAGTTTAGTTTGTTTTATTTTTCAGTGTAGGGAAGGTGGCTGCACCATAAAGTATTCCACCACGCACACATATAAAGATTTTTTGACATTAGCTGAGGCCCTCGCTGAGGCTGTTTGCAGTAGGAGTAATATTGTGCTTTGCAAGAAATCTTTTCATTCTCGGAAAGTTCATAGCAAGCTGTCAAAATAATTCTGTATTGAGCGAAGCTGACGAATTTTCGTTAATTGAATATCGATATTTTTCACATATCGATACGTATACTCAGCTGAGAGCATAATCAGCAAAAATGCTCGCATCACGTGACGATCTGCATTTTACATTTGTTTTATAACACTCCGTTTGACTTGTTTTATAACGTGTTAACATTTACAAAGCTGTTATATGCATGCCGCAATCAACTATTTCGAAAAAAAACTATCGAGATTTCGTTCACGAATATCGGTACCAGTTATATCGATACATTATCGCCCAATGCTGACCTCGCCAAATATTGAAGGATGTGCTTTTGTCCAGAGCTGCCATACAAATAGATTAATTTCTATTGTTTAGATATTTGCAACCCCATTCCGTACTTCTTAAATTTTGTTACTATATTTACACATATTTTTATACTTATGATATTCAATGAATTTATATAATACATATTTTTGAATGTAAGATGCTAAAAGACGTTTTTTATGTAGTTTTAGTTGCTAAAGCATCAGTAACAATTGCACATATAAACCAAAAAATATTTGGCCACCTTTCCTTGTTCTCGTTGCGGTGATTGACGATGCGGGTTACCGCCGCAACAGGATGAAAATTTATGTAAATAACCGCAATATCAACAACATCAAATTCCAAACTCCCGGATCCTCTCCTTCACTCTTTGCTCCCCTCTCACACCTACATAAGCGATCCTCAGCAAATGTCATTCTCGTTGGTGACGAAACCGCAAATTACTTCATTTCGCGCAACATGCGAATTAAAGAGTGCAAAAGAAGAAACTAAAAATCGAGGGCATGGTGCACCCCGCTGTCACAAATGTCATTCCCATACATTTTTCGTGTAGCCAACATCTCATCTAGCCCACAACAAACTTTGCCTCGGACAAAATGTATTTGTGAGTAGCCCGCTCTAACTTCAGCCTCGAATGAATCTGTATTGGTAAGCTCCCGAACAAAGTTACTTTTTTGCTTTTTTTCTTTTTGTGTCGGACGTGTAGGAAGCGTAAAAAGATGTTAGCTACTTCTTTACCCTTCAGTTTCATACGCCTGGCATGGTGTGTTGCTATCTCTTTCTCATGTAGGAGCAGAGATGGCAGAAGTGAAGACATATCTTCATTTTGAAGACATTTTTGTTACAAAAAAGTGAAATGTCTTCACTTGAAGACATGTGAAGACGGTGAAGACATGTCTTCACCATGCAATTTAAATGGGCGGAAAGCCGAAAGCAGACAAATGAAGACATTTTTCCTTGATTCGTGAAGACTTTTCAAAAAATCACCTGGCATCTCTGTGTAGGAGTGAAGAGAGCAACTTTCAAATGGTCCTCGGTAAAGGGGAATTCCCAGCAAAGTTTTTGGTTCCTGTCAAAATAAACAGTTTGGTACCTATAGAGCTTGCTAATCTGCAGTTGTGTTGGTGGTTTGTTTTCCCCCAGTTTGAAAAACGTCATGGAAAAACCAACAGCAGCAGCAACAAATCGCGTGTACGTATACGCCGGATAGTGTGCGTATACGGTAGCTGTCAGCAATCTCAATGCGTGGGACAGGTGACAGGTGGGACATCGAAAATGTATGAATTTGACAGCCACTTCACCCCGTATAGATAAAAATTAGAGTGACTATATGCAGAGTGGCGACAAGTCATCCCAAATGTATGCAATGCGGGTTTTCCAAGGTTTTTCTTTCTCTTTCCTGCATACGTGTTGGGTAGAGTGACTATATACGAGTGGCGACAAGTCATCCCAAATGTATGCAATGCGGGTTTTCCAAGGTTTTTCTTTCTCTTTCCTGCATACGTGTTGGGTAGGTCGCCTGCTCGATTGGAATGACACTGACAGATAATTATCATTCCAATTTTGACATTGTCGCCACTCTGTATATATATATACCACCCCATCGACATCTCTATAACGAGCTGCAGTAAACGTCAGCGACAACATGTCCTGGGCTCAAAATTTGACAGCGGGCCCAAATCAGACTGCTGGCAGTTGAGTGAAACGCAGTGCTGACATGCTATCTCATTTTCGCACACACGAGATGTTGGCAGCGAAAACATGGTTGCCTGCCGATGGGTTGATATATACAGAGTGGCGACAATGTCAAAATTGGAATGATAATTATCTGTCAGTGTCATTCCAATCGAGCAGACAACCTATCCAACGCGTATGCAGGAAAGAGAAAGAAAAACCTTGGAAAAGCCGCATTGCATACATTTGGGATGACTTGTCGCCACTCTGTATATAGTCACTCTAGAGCAGACAACCTATCCAACGCGTATGCAGGAAAGAGAAAGAAAAACCTAGGATAAACCGCATTGCATACATTTGGGATGACTTGGCGCCACTCTGTATATAGTCACTCTAGCACAGATGTGAAGTTTATGAGAGTAAAAGGAGTAAAAGAGATCGTGGAGCTCCGTCATCGCGAATACTTATACTTCTCTTTTTTTCTTGCACAAAAACCGAACAAATGTCAGCAATTCGTAGTCGCTGATTGTAAATAAGATTTATTTAGCTATACAAATCCTACGGTTGCAACTCGCGTAGTTTACGTTGTATACATTTTGTACTTTTGCGTTGTTTGATGCTTTTTTGCCTTCTTGCAAACTAATACGCTTGCTGCGAAGGTCAAAAACTACTGTAAAGTAAATATTCTTTCTTGAAAATGTGACTGTTCGATATCGATAGACAATCAGGTGGAAAAAGTTAAGCAATATGTGTGTGTTTTGTGGCCTGCACAGTTTGTTTAAGAAATTAAGATAAAGTTTGATTTATTTCGATTTTTGGTACATGTTCTAGATGAGAAAAAGCTAATTGAATGTTTTAATCTTCACTAAATCGGAAATACCTAAGTGTATAAATTTTTGCAATCATCAAACTGTTGAAAGTAAAATTCAAATTTGAAGTAAGTCCATTTTTGTTACACAATCATTTGATAAAAACCGAAATGGAATAATCCAAACTAAGTTGCATCGAAGCAATATTGAAATATTCTAGCCGTCTAGTGTGGTAATGTTAATATTAGCCCATTATAACTGGATATTCGATCATCATAAATAAAGGTAAACTTTCAGTATTTAGCCACTACTGCGTTAGGTACATTGTTTTCATCAGGATTAAAAAAATGCAATGCGAATGCAATATATCTTTAGCGTTTAACAAAAATCATTGATTATTTGATTTTAGATATTTATTTGTATTTGGTAACATTATGACACATTGCTAAAGGTGCAATGGAATAAGTAGTCTTTAATATATTTAACAACATGACCGTGACGATAAAGTAACAACTAACCTTCGGACTCATCTATAAAGAGTAAGTTGTGTATATATGCTTAGTGAATATACATCACCTACTCAAAAAGCAACAGTTGCCTTGTGGAATGGAAGTACGAAAAAGATTGTTTAAAATAAAAACGCGTTCACCTTGCAATGTCTGTGTACAACAAAAAACGATGTGTCAACGTCTTTGTTTGCGTCTTCTATCGTCGGGGTGGTTCACGCATTTATAGGGGGTGCTCCACTGAGTTTTTTAAAGCTAATTCGGATTTTTAAAAAGAGCGTAGGGGAACTGTGGGTAAGACGAACAGGTTAAGAAGCCCATATAATATAATACAGAGAGCTTATGTTTTATAAAACCTAAATACAGTTTACTGCAGTTCAATATATTGTTTTCAAAAGTGGCTAGTGAAATATTTAACAAAAAATATTTTTCAATGTGTATTTTGAGTATTAAAAATGGTCCAAAAAGTGAACTTTTGAAGTAGGACTACTTCTTTGATTTCTATATTGGGGTGCACTTTAGAAAAATGAAAAGGAAACATGTAACGAAAAGTGGTTATGGTTTGCACGCTTATAACTCAGTCATCCGTCAACAGATTCTAGAGATATTGGTATCAATCGATTGGAAATTTTTCAAAAAATCCATTACAACGCAGTAGATTACGTGTTTCCCTAACAGACGTTTAATAATTGAGAAAATATGAGTCGAATATTTAATATTTCATTATTTGCATTTTTTTACCGTCCCACGTCAGTGCTTCCCTAGCACGGATGACAGAAATATATACGAGATGAGCTATGGGTTAAACTTCCTTTCCTTACCTTCTTCGGTCACCGGCTTTCGTTGGCGAAACATCAGCCAGTAGCAGCTAGCTTGCGACGCACCGGACAGCAAGTTTTTGAGACACATCCGTGGCAATTTTAAAGGTTGTATTTGAAACTTTGTTTGCCTTTGCCTCGGTGTGCGTGATCAATCGGTCGCCGACTTTCGTTGGCGAAACATCAGCCAGCAGCAGCTAGCTTGCGACGCATCGGACAGCTAGTTTTCGAGACACATCGGCGGCAAATTGGCAATTTTAAAGGTTGTATTTGAAACATTGTTTGCCTTTGCCTCGGTGTGCGTGATCAGTCGGTCGCCGGCTTTCGTTGGAGACACATCGGCAGGCAGCTAGCTTGCGACTCATAACATCATAAACATAAAAGTCTATCTTGATTACACATCCTACCAGTAGCGTTTGTCCCATAAACAGTATTCCCACTATTAATCCACACACCAATAACCTATCTGATGGACGAAAATAGACAATGGACACCACGAGTCAGAAATTTGAGAATTCGAGAATAACAAACGGACCTTTGCAGGTCCACCATTTAACTTAGCTGAAGAGTTGAAATTATGAATTTCTCACAAGTAAGAACACAATCATTTACCTTTCGTTACTCGCGTCAACTCCGATTTATAGGCATGCTAAAACGTGATAGAATTCACTCGAATACTAATGCCACTTGGTGAAAAACTTATGGAACTTTTTCCACCATTTGAAAGATCTTTGTCTGCGGATCAACTTTACTGAAAACAGTAATTTTATTTATTGCTAGATTCCCGAGATATACCGAGATAAAGTCAACGGTTCACAGGTGTTGTACAAAATACAAAATACAAAATACAATATGCTCTCAGTTGGGTTCTGGCAGCGAAATACTTTCCGCCAGGCATTCTGCCGGATTTCTGGCCGCCGTCACCGCCGTGAAAACTGGCAGAAATGCAACAACCGATTTTGGCAGAAATTGCGCCTAACGGTTTTGTTTTGATTTTTCTGTTCGATTTCTGTCAGCCATGCCGAACAGGACCGGCATAGGAACCAGCTCAGCCGATTTTTATATTTTACGTAATTTTGTGGTTGAAAATGCAAAAATACAAATATTTTTTTGCAAACTTACTCATTTTATTTTCCAAAATAAATATGTATATATTTGCTATCTGTTTGCTTTTTGGAAACTGGCCCCGCAGCTGGTCATGTAGATGTACACCAACAGCTGGCTGCGTAGTCTGTCGAATAAAATAAATAAAAACGAAATGTTAAACATGTTGAGTGTGGAAAAAACATTAAATTAAACTTGTTTCCATATGTTTAATATTATTTTCTTACCTTTTT